>NW_007019436.1:435213-511381 GCF_000164805.1 Carlito syrichta
GGGGAAGGTGGAATTCGAAGGGGGCGGGGCCCTGGGTCTGGCCCCGCCCCACCACTGCTCCAGCCTGAACGGCAGCCTGCGCGCTAATTATAGACGTGAATGGAAAGCGTCCGCTTTTGAATGATCGCGTTGCTCGGGCTGCCGTTGGAGGCTGAGGAGCAGGTGCTACCCTGTTAGATACAAAGGGATCCGTTTAAAAGCTCTCTGTCACGCCCGCACACTTACTGACGTACGCGAATCCTCTGGCTCTCCTGCTACCCTCCCGGTGGTGGAGTCCAGAATCGGTTTAAAAGGCCTGGAGCCCTGAGACCCGGAACAGAGACACGGGGCTTTTCCTCCCTCTTTTGCTTCCATCCTTAGAAATCTCAACCCTGGATGAGAGGGGCCCCGGGCCTTTACAAGCCGTTGGAAAGTAGTGTCTTGTTTTATAAATTGAGAAACTGAGGCAGGGGGAGGCCCTGGGATGTGCCCCAGACGGCAGGGTGAGTCATTGCATAGCTGAAATAAAGTGCCTGACAGCCGCTCCACTTGCCTTACCAGGGTGAAACCTGAAGCAAGTCTCACTTCAACGCCATTAATTTCCAGGCACGATCTTTCACTTATGAGCACTCGTTTTTCCCTGGTTCAGCACCGACATCCTACTAATCCCACCCCCACTCCACTCACACACAGAAGACTTGCTAATGCCGGCTGATTCTCATTGTTAGTTTTAATGGTTCAGGCCTGGAAACTGGGTAACCTCAACAACTATGCCCATTTCAGTTATGTGTGAGTCAATCTGATGTGCACTCTGTCAGCATAATCCTGTTATGGGGAACTACAGAAAGGGCAAAACCTAGACTTTTCTTTCCTGTCAGCATCTCACACGCACCTAGTGCTCACAATTAAGTGTTCTCATGAACATTATTACCTACTCCAGACTGCAGAAGCTGGTGAAAAGTCTTATGCCCATTCTATGGCACCCTTGTAGAAATGGAGTTTTGAAGGGAAGAAGTGATTTGCTCGCAATCATCTGCTGATGAGTGGCCATCTTGGGAGCCAAAATTAAGTTCCCTACCTCCATCGTGGGTTATGTCCTGTACTCATGCTTTGGCTTGCAAGGCAGAGTGGAAATCCACTTAGTGATAGAGAAGGATCACTGTACGATCCTTCAGATACCTAGAGTGGCCTGGGTATCTCCACCTTGGTCACTGGCCTTTTCTCCCTATAGTCTGAGGCCACCACTCCCATGTTAGTCCACAGCTTGAAACCGAGTGTAGACAGCTGCTGTCTCCTCTAGAAACAGAAGTCTTTAAGTCCAGTCATCACATCCAACGTCTAATAACAAGACAAACCCCACTCATCACCTGGATCTATCCACATCCCCTTACCATTGCTGACTGCTATGGACTTAATTTTTTGCCTGTGTCTCTCTTGGCTATTCCTGTCACTTCAAGGTCTCTACCAGGGCAGATGGATAAAGAGGCAGCAACAAGTAACATGTGAAAAAAAAAAGAAAGAAAGAAAGAAAGAAAGGCAAGGGAACAGGTGTGAAGAATAGGATATTTTAATTTTTTTAAAATTTGCCTCTTGGAAGCAAAGACTGTATCTAAAGTCTTTGTAAGTTCCCATACTGCCCACATACACAGGATTCAGTCCAATGCACTGAGTATAGCAGACATTCAGAAATGTTAAAGAATCATAAAACTTTTACATGGCTATGGAAAATTATATATACCTAGGGTGGTCATAGTCACATTTCTCTGACAACGTAGATGAGTATTTTAGAACATGGGCTTTGCACCCATAAACCCAGGATTTGCACTGACTAGTTGTACAATATTGACAAGTAGTTAATCTCTTTAGGCCTCTGTTTCCTCATCTGTAAAATGGGCATTATTATACCCATAGATGTAGTACTGAGCAGTACTGGTTGCTGAGTTGGGGGGAGGGGGGAAGGAATGTCTATATGTGAATAAATTATTTCTATAATCAGGCTACCTAATTTGAAATCTGAATTCAGCTATGAGACTTGAGTAAGTTTTTTGACCTCCGTAGGTCTCAATTTCTTCATGTATAAAATAAAGAAAATAGTAGTTCCTATTTAATAGCATTATTATGTGAATTAAATGAGATAATGTAAAGAGATAAAAATAGTGCCTAGCACAAAGTGCTCAGTCCAGATGGCTATGTTTTCATTAGAATTGAATAATGTATATGTAGAAACATTATGACTAGAGGGTCAACAGTCGGTATATAACTATCGTTATTTCCTCATCTCTGAAGTGAGATTATAGATGACATTTCCTCTGACACAGAGTCATTTTAAGAATTAAATAGGATAGCTGGGCACAGTGACTCACGCCTACAATCCCAGCCCTTTGGGAGGCTGAGGTGAGAAGACTGCCTGAGGCCACAGGTTCGAGAACAGCTTGGGTGACTTGGAGAGACTTCATCTCCAAAATAAATAAATAAATAAATAAATAAATAAATTAGCCAGGCATGGTGGGCTACTTGGCGAGACCTCATCTCCTAAATAAATAAATTAGCCGGGCATGGTGGCACATGCCTGTAATTCCACCTGCTTGGAAGGCTGAGGCAGGAGGATCACCTGAGCCCAGCAGGTTGAGGCTGCAGTGGCTGTAAGCATGCCACTGCACTCCAGACTGAGTGACTGAGTGAGATTTCAACTCAAAAAAAAAAGAATTAAGTAGGATAATATGTATGAATATATATTATCCTCAGCCTTCCAAGTAGCTGGAATTACAGGCATGCGCTACCATGCCCAGCTGATTTTTGATTTATTGTAGAGATAAGGTCTTGCTGCCCAGGCGGGTCTCGAACCCATGGGCTCAGGCAATCCACTCACCTCAGCCTCCCAAAGGCGCTGGATTACAGGCTGAGCCACCGAGCCCGGCTTATCATGACATCTTATTGAATAGGGAACTCATATTTAAGAGTTCTCTCTCATATTTATTGAATAGGGAACTCATATTTAAGAGTTCTCTCTAAAAAAACGGGGAGTAGCTTTGAGAGTAGCAGACTGGATTTGAATCCCAGTTCTATTGTCCATTAGCTGTGTAATCTTGGGCAAGAATCCAGATCTTAGACAATCATCTTTACTGAGCACCTATTCTGTGCAGGCTCAGGACAGTTAAGAAGCTGTCAAAGGCAAGTAGTACAGCTAGAGCTTGAACCCAAGTATTTCTTATTCTAAAGCACATAATTTTTCCATAGTGGCACACTGCTTCTATATGTCTCAGCTTTCTCATCTATAAAATATCATTATTGCCGGGCTCAGTGGCTCAGCCTGTAATCCCGCGCCTTTGGGAGGCTGAGGTGAGTGGATTGCCTGAGCCCGCGGGTTCGAGACCCGCCTGGGCAGTGAGACCTCATCTCTACAATAAATCAAAAAATCAGCTGGGCGTGGTAGCTCATGCCTGTAATTCCAGCTACTGGGAAGGCTGAGGCGAAAGGATCACGGGAGCCCAGCAGGTCAAGGCTGCGGTGGCCGGGAGTGGCCACTGCACTCCAGTCTGGGTGACAGAGTGAGACTCCAACTAAAAAAAAAAAAATCATTATTTTTAAAGAATAAATGAGATATAAAATGCCTAGCACAGCACTTGACATACAGTGGATACTCCATAAACATCAGCTACATTATTTTGAAGAACACATTTTGAATGCATTAAGTGTGTTATACCTTGGATCATATTATTTTGATTATATTACTCAAGAACGTTAGCTATTATCAATCATTAGCACCATATCCATCACCTCCAGTTTCTGGTTTCAGCTCTTTCCTGATGTGTCCTCTCAAGAGGGTGGATTCCAAACATGGAAGACTAAGCAGAAGAGGTAAGGTAGGATAGGTGCTGAACCTGCTTGTATTGTACAGTGGAGCCAGACAGGTCAGTTCTGATAAGATTAGACAACGACTACTGACAGATCCAGGTATGGGAGCCTGATGAATTGAACAAACTAGGGGCCAGAATACAGGGATACAAGGTGATTAATGCTTAAGGTGGGTAGACCACAGTTTGTGAAATTGTAGGATCAGGGTTCAAGCTACCATTTATGGCAAAATAAAGATAAGACTTTAGCTAGGAGGAAATAAAACTGGGAAAGCAGGTCACCAGGAAAACAACATAAAAACCAGGATTAAAGCAAAATCCAGCTGGAAGGAATAGAGATGACAATGGATCTAGGACCTCTGAATATGATAGATGAGTCTTTTTTCTATTCTGATTATAAAAAATAATAAATACTGTGAAACAGTCTTGGCCATAATTTGCTGTGAGTACATTTGGAGTGAAAGTACAGAAACAGCCATGGGAATGGTATCTACAAGTTAAGGCGAGTGGCTTCCTCTGTAAAGGGTGGGAGGGAGGAAAAGGAAATGGAAGGTGGGGGCTCCAATGATGTGTGTTATGTTTAATTTCTTTAAAAAAAAAAGAGATCTGAAGCAAATATGGCAAAATGTTAGCATCTGTTAATTCTGATGATGAGTACATGGCATCTGCTATATCTTTTCTGTATGGTTGCATATTTAATAATTTAAAATAAAAATATAAAGTAGTAAATAGATTTAAAATTTAATAAATGTTATTGCTATTAATATGTGGTCATTGTAGAAAATCTGGGGACTTTATGAATAACATAGAGATATAAGGAATTTTAAATATTATGATGTTGGCTAGCTACTCTGGTATTTCCCAGGTATAACAATAGGACTTACTCTAATGAGAATCCATGTAAGACCTCTGTAGTAGGTTTGCATGCTGTCAGCATATATATGTGAGTTTGGAGGAGTTATGGATTCTTCAAATCACACCATCCAGTCAGCCATTCCAGAAATACCCAACTACTGCCCTCTAACCTGACTGGCCAGAAAGTCCCATTTTAAGATAAGATTTAGGGTCTTATACTCTCCTATGAAAAGAAACCCTAAAAAAAACTTCTGAACCATCAAAGCCGATGTTACAAATTCTACAAACTAAAATTCTTGATAGAAACCCAGCAAGGATATAGAACTGAACACCATCAACCACTGAATCTAACTGACATTTGTAGAACACTATGCCCAATGCTCATTCTTTTTAAATACACATGGAACATTCACCAAGATAAACCATACTCTGGGTCATAAAACGTATGGATGTCTCCCATGAAGCAGAGTCCTTCAGACACTCACTCAGAGGGTCTAATTTTACATTACATTAGAAGACCATCTGGAATCTCTGACCACAGCATGACAGAAGAAGAGAGCAGAATTGCTGCATGATGGGCAACACTCATCAATAATAGCTGGCTGCCAAGTCATCTGGAAGAAGACCAAAGAGCTATAGGGCCCAAAGCATAGCAGTCTGGGAAAATCTATTTCGGGGGCAAATAGTAACAATCCCAGAAATGCCTGAGGTTAGTCTTGTACTAGTACACTCAGTGGTTTTGGTAGAAAGAGAATGGAGTCAGCTGGAGAGGGTTTGGGCCTGGCTCTGTTACTAACCCACAAAGAACCGTGGACCAGTCCCTTTCATTTCCCCTTTCTGGGTTCTTAGCTTCCTCTTGGGCAAAATGGAGTCACCAGTATCTAGTGACTAGATCTCCAAGATGATTTCCACTTCTACCTTTCTGTGACTATTTTTGTGTTCCTTCTAATTCCCCTAGGTCTTCAAGGAAAGGATGAATAGTTCTTGGAAATCTTTGTGTTAGAAAGCAGGGGGTGGTCTGAGGCCATTAGAGGGCATATCTGCTTACATGGACTGGTTTATTCTCCCCCACAATCCTGCATTTGCTCAGACATATCCCCAAAGGTTCCACAAGGACATATTTACAAACAGCTTCCAAACAGCAGTAAAATGGCAAAACAAGCCTTGCAAGAGAAATTCTGTATACCAGACAATTTAATTCTGAACAATGGACCACATGAGGGTGTATAAATAACTAATTATGCTGGACAACATGAACAGCTTTTTTGGATGATTGCAAAATTGGGGAGGAAGGAAATGTGATGGGTATTTATATATTTGGGCTTCAGTCAAAGATTTCATATTCATTCTTAAGCAATTTGACTTACAAAATTAGCTCAGACTAGAACATGGTCAAACAACTTGAAACTGGAAGAAATTCTGCTCTCCCGGGGGGATGGTTTGTGCCCAAGCATCCAGGGGAATAGAATTAAGTATTGGGTGTGTGCTCCTGCAGTCTCTACAGGATGTTTGAGGAGAGGCACCTTGGTCTCCATAATGATTTACACGAAAGGAGAAGAGATTTGTTTGTGGATATTTGCAATAAGCGTTCTAACAGGAAGTTCAATTCTTCTTGTTATCACACAAGTATTCAGTCCTGAACACTCAATTCCACATTTTTCCCGGGTTCCTACTGTATCAGCAATGCTAATAGAAGCTTTGAAGATACAAAGACTGAATTCCTGTAAGGTATATGGGGGGAACCTTACTCCTCTCTGTATATACTGTGCCTGCAACCACTTCTGGTGCCTACATACTAGGTGTACAGAAACACTTGTTGGATCAATGAATTATTGAGTAAAATGAGTAACACACAGTCCCTACCCAAATAAAATCCTTTGTCTATTGGATGACACAACACTGCATAGTCCACTCTGGTACAGAGAAGGTATGATATGTGCCATCACCAATGTACCAAGGACTCTGTGAGTGCAGAGGGGACAGAACAGTAATTCTGACCTCAGGGAGTGCAAGGGCCTTTTCACATCCATTTTCCCATTCCTACTCTGCCTAAATGCTATTCATTTTTATAATATCACTTCAAGAAAAGTCTTCCCTAACTTCATAGATATACATTAATATTTCTCCTTCTCCTTGGTTTTGCATCATTCTACCTCATGACATCATGCTCTTTTTCCTCAAAATGCATAGCACAACTTGTTATTAATATTTAGTTATATGTTTATTTGTTTAGAGTCTACTCCTACAATAGACTATAAGCAGTGATGTTAGCCTTGATCACGGCTACTTCGCCAGTATCAGTCATTGCTATAGTGCCTTATTCCTAGGGGTGAATAGTAAATTTTTGTAATCAAAATTTTTTAGTTTTTTATTATTAGTATTGTCATCTTGCTTTGTTGCCCAGTCTAGTTTTGAATTCCTGGGTTCAAGCAATCATCCAGCCTTGGCCTCTCAAAGTGCTAAGATTACAGGTGTAGATCACCAAGCCTGACAGTGCATGGCAAATATTTTCAAGTTGTTTATGGAATTAATGCTTAACTCTTTACAAAGTAAGTAGAATTTGAGCAGGATCTTGACAAAGAGAAATATAGGAAAAGATAATTCCAGGAAGATGGAACCATATAAGCAGAAAAAAAGAAGAGAAAAAGTGCAGACAGGAGTGACAAATGGTGGTAAGGAACGCATCAGTGTTTGTCACAATGACGTGTTAGGAAACAGCAGTGTGAACCACTCGTGATTTTTGAGGAAAAGAAATTGTTATCAAGTTGGGCTGTAGAAAAGTGGCTCAAGAAGTTCCTTAAGGGTTGATGAGTAGAGAGTAGAGAGACTGGAAAGAAATGATCAGTCGGGCTCGGTGGCTAAGCCTGTAATCCCGTGTCATTGGGAGGCTGAGGTGAGTGGATTGCCTGAGTCCGCGGGTTCGAGACCTGCCTGGGCAGCGAGACCTCATCTCTACAATAAATCAAAAAATCAGCTGGGTGTGGTAGCACATGCCTATAATTCCGGCTACTTGGAAGGCTGAGGTGGAAGGATTGCCGGAGCCCAGCAAGTCGAGGCTGTGGTGGCCGGGAGCAGCCATTGCACTCCAGTCTGGGCGACAGTGAGACTCCAACTCAAAAAATAAAAAAATAAAAAAAAGAAATGGTCAGGAGTGATCTATGAAAAAGTGATGGGAGATCAGATAGGAAAGCTGTGATAGGAATGGAATCATCAAAGACTGTAGAATGATTGAATAGAACTATATGCAAGGAAAAAAAGAGGGGAAGGAGAATTCAGTCATAATCCCCAAGTTTCTACGTGGGAGAGTGGGTGAAGTAGGTGGAGCTGTGAGTAGAGATTGCAAACAAGGCAAAAAGGAGTATGGAGGTAAGAGAGTTTGATGTGGACATCTGGTGTTTGAAGTATTGAAGAGCCATCAGAGAAAACTATCCAGCAGAAAAAGAAAAACTAAGATGTGGGTTTAGGTGACATCTGCCTGGAGTGGGCAGCTAAAGTTGGCAAACCAACTCAGAGTCCCACAGATGCCCTGGGACACACTTTATATTTCCTGCACAGTAACTCAACTTGAACCTCAGACAGTGGTCTCAGAATGATTCCAGAATCCTCCAAGCTGCTAGGACCCTATACCTGCCTCGTTTGCTGAACATTGGGTAGCAGAGGCATGTTCTGCATGTCATTCGAGTGCTGTCACAAGTGTGGGCATTGCTCTTGGATCCTGGAAGTCACCTCTCTACCTTGAAGACCTTCTTGACCATCTCTCCTGCCGTGCCCTTCTAACCAGTGCATTAATCCTGAGCTCTCCCTCCCTTGACTCGCTCCCACCCCATACTCCAAGTACCCAAAGCTAAGTTCTCCCTGACCATGTTGAACTTTATGTCCCCATTGAGGAAATAATGGACTTGGGGGTATGGGAGGAAATCCCACTCAGTGTCAAAAAAAAAAAATGGAATCCTAAAAATATAAACTTTAGCTTTGACTGATAGTAAAATTATACCCCTAAGTGATTCTCTTTTTTTCTTTTTCTTTCTTCTTTTTTTTTTTTTTTGCCTTGTAGTCTCACTCTGTCACCCAGGCTGGAGTGTAGTGGCACACTCATGGCCACTGCAGTCTCAACCCTGGCTGGGCTCAGGTGATCCTTCTGCCTCAGCCTTCCAAATAGCTGAAACTACAGGCCTGCACCTCCATATCCAGTTAATTTTTTGATTTATTGTAGAGATGAGGTCTTGTCAAGTTGCCCAGGCTGAACTCAAACCCATGGGCTCAAGAAATTCTCTCACCTCAGCCTCCTAAAGTGCTGGGATTATAAGCATGAGCCACTGCACCCCGCCTGAGTGTTTCTTAATGTAAGTAATGAAGAAACTCAGTTAAGTGCCAGACTACTGTGAAAGAAAACCCCCAGAAGAGAAGTACCACAGGGTTAGTTGACCACGGCAGTTGATGGAGCAGACATTGCTTTTCACTGTCAGGGTCTCCAGGGTCAGGAGTGGGAAGGGATGAGGTCAGAGTGATGCAGACATACTCAGCTCTCAAAGGGCTTTTCCTTGAAGGAGAAAAACAAAAGCAGGAAGAGAACTCAACCAGCTGTTTCCTTCAGGAGACCTGCTGCAGTAGAACTGGCTCCTCACAGATACGCCAAGAATGAAGCTTTTAAATTACTACCAACAGGAACACAGGGTCAGAAGTTCCTAGAATGACTTCCTATGTGAATTGAAAAAGCATAAGGGTACAACAGGATTGAATGTCAGATGTGAAGTGATATTTAACTCTGACCCCAACTCTGATCTTCCTGGAGAACTCCAGAGGTTAAGGTGGATCCTGCCCTTCTGGCTAAAAATCAAGACAAGTCTATTGTGCTTTTTAATGCCCCAAAGTGTTTAGCTTGAGTCTTTCAATAGGAGCAAAAATATTATTGTAAGGCAGACAGTCCTAAAACAAGATCACAACACTCTCCTCAGCCTCTAAAGGATACCCATTCTTTTTTTTTCTCCTATTTTAAAGATGTGGGGTACAATTTAGGATTAGGTATACAAGCGTTGATTATGCAGATACCCTTGTTGATGAGGTGTGCCCCACCCTCCCCTGGCCGTTTTTCCTCAACTGCCAATCCCACCTCCCCTACCCTGACAGTTTCCCACTACTGCCAATCCATTTAATTAATTTGTTTGTTTATTTTTATTTTAAAGATGTGGGGTACAATTCAGGGTAGGTATACAAACATTGATTATGCAAGTACCCTTGTTGAGGAGGTGTGTCCCTCCCTCCCCCAGCAGTTTCCCTCAACTGTCAATCTCACCCTTACTTCCCTGACAGTTTCCCACTACTGCCAATTCCTTTCTTATAGTATTATGATAATTGCCCAAGGTCCACGTATGAGTGAGAACATATGTTGCTCTGTTCTTTGTTTCTGTGATAGATCACTGAGTATGATTGACTCTAAATCCATCCAAGTTGCTGCAGTGGCCATATGTTTGTCATTCTTTATAGCTGCATGATATTCCATCGTGTATATGTACCACATTTTAAAAATCCAATCCAGCTTTGATGGGCAGCATGGTTGGTTCCATATTTTTGCTATTGTGAATAGAGTTGCAACAAACATACATGCTCAGGTATCTTTCTTGTAGAAAGATTTGAGTTCTTCTGGGTGTATTCCCAATAGAGGAATTGCTGGGTCATATAGAAGGTCAATTTCTAGTTCTTTCAGAAATCACCACACTGTCTTCCAAAGAGGTTGCAATAGTTTGCATTCCCACAAGCAGTGTAGAAGTATTCCGTTTTCTCCATATCCTCGCCAGCATCTGTTGTTGCTTGTTTTATTAATAATGACCATTCTTCCTGGGGTTAGGTAGTATCTCAATGTGGTTTTGATTTGCATTTATCTGATGATAGGTGAGGCTGAGCACTTTTGCGTGTGTCTGTTGGCTGCCCGTATATCTTCTTTTGAGAAATATCTATTCATGTCTTTTGCCCACTTTTTTTTTTTTTTTTTTTTTGAGTCGGAGTCTCACTCTGTCGCCCAGACTGGAGTGCAGTGGCTGCTCCCGGCCATTGCAGCCTCGACCTGCTGGGCTCCGGCGATCCTTCCGCCTCAACCTTCCAAGTAGCCGGAATTACAGGCATGCGCTACCACGCCCGGCTGATTTTTTTATTTATCGTAGAGATGAGGTCTTGCTGCCCAGGCAGGTCTCGAACCCGCGGGCTCAGGCAATCCACTCACCTCAGCCTCCCAAAGGCACGGGATTACAGGCTGAGCCACCGAGGCCAGCTTTTGCCCACTTTTTAAAGATATTTATTATTTTCATATCAATTTCAAAGTCATTTGCCTTTTCTTTAATGTTGATATTCTTTTTCTTACCATGGGAGGCAGCAAAAACTAGAAGAGAAAAGTTTCAAGTTTGGAACTCGCTCTGCCACTTACAAGCCTCTTGATTTTGGCCACTTACAAGCCTTCTTGGTTTCAATTGTCAAATCTAGGGATGATACTTGCCTGAACAATTTTATGTTGTGATGAGGAATAGGGAATACGTGGAAAAGGGCTTTGCGACTATTAAGCTCTCCACACGTAAGAGAGTGTAACCATTCACTGACAAAACCTATAGGTGGGTTTTCTTCAACATCAATTGCTGTTTCATTTTCCTTTAGGGTCATGAAGTATCCATAAGAGGCTGTTATTAGCCTTCTTGGGCTGCTTTCTGTCTGTTTCTGTCATGACCTGCAATGGAACTGACAACGAATCATCTATGGAGTACAAGGCAATTCAGTGCCTCTTGACTGTTAAAGCTGCTTGCACTGCTTACATTAGAGCAAATAAAACAGGAAGAGAAACTAGATTTATTCCCACCATGAATAATCCATAAAGCATAGCCAAACTGAACAGAGAAAACTGGATCAACCAGCCTTGCCTAGAACAGTCTCAATACAAGGGAGTTCATTATGCTAATGAGGAACTCAGGCCAGATTATCCTGGGTCTCAGTGGGTCCCTTCTAGCTGGGTGACTCCAACAAGATCACTTACTTTTTCACAATCTTCTTATCAACATAATTTGGCTAATAATAATAACCCATGAAAAGAGTTATTGATATTAAATGAGGTAATAACTATTAAAGTGTCAAACAGTAAGTCCCCAAGCAGAGTTGAGTTCCTTTTTTCCTTTTAAGTGCAGAAAAAAGAAATAATAATAATAATAATAATAATAATAACTAATGCTTACATAGCATGTCTAATATAGCAGGCACTGTTTTAAGAGCTTTAGTTATATTGACTCACTTTGTTGCTACAAGAACTCTAAGATAGAATGTTGTTTTAATTAGTGAGATTAAATACATACCTGAGGCCACATAGTACATAGGGGCAGAACCAGGACATAACCCACACAGTCTGACACGACAGCCTCAAGCTTTAACTACCATGCTACAGGGCTGCCCATGATTATGGATGTGAATCCACCAGGATCCTTTCAGCTTTATATTTTGAGAGTTGAAACATAGGCTGTCTCCCCTTATTAACATAGCATAGCTTCCTAGAAAATATATTTTTTAGTTAGCTTTTTCTTTTTCTTTTTTTAAGTCTGGGCTTCACTGTGTCACCCAGACTGGATGGAGTGTACTGGCATGATCACAGCTCATCACAGCCTCAACCTCCTAGGCTCAAGCAATCACTACCCCCGCCCTGATTTTCAGAGTAACTGAGACTACAGGTGTGCACCACCACACTCAGCTAATTTTTTTGATTTGTTTTTGTAGAGACATGGTCCCACTATATTGCCTAGACTGGTCTCGAACTACTGGGCTCAAGCAAAGTGCTGGGATTACAGGCATTAGCCACCACACCTGATCATAATTAGTTGTTGTTTTTTTAAAAAAAAATGACAAAATGCTTTTCTGTCATTTGTAATGATTCAGCTTCTGATAAGCTTATTAATTGAATGTTATTTTTTTATCCCCTACCAACACTACCTTTGAAAAGTTCACATGCATCATGCAGTTATTTATGATTTGAGGAAGAGCATCATACATGTAAAGTGAAAAATGTTTATTAAAGTTAGAATTAATAGTGATTGATTTGCTTTCACTGATTAGGTAATTGTGAGAAATGAACAGGTAATTGGGTATTTATAAAAGAAGGTCAGGAGTAGTTTCTGGTACTAAGTCAGATCCATTTCAGAAGGTTTTGCTCAGCCTTTCCTTCCCAAAAGCAACCCTACTGTGGAGCACAAAAGGAAAGAACCATATCTGAATTTGTTGGCTGGCTCACTTTTCTTTAAAAAGCTGCACTCTGGTCTGATCTACTTTGGCCCTTCTAAAGGTGCATGTGTCTACAGAATAAAACCAAACCTCGACTGTGCCTCAAGGGTCCTCCCCCCTGGTCTGGGTTCAGACCACTGCTTCATTACTCTCTTTCACCAGCTCTCCATGACTCAGCCAAGCCCCTCCCCCTCTAATTCTGCCAAAGTTCCAATACATTTTAAAGGCTGTTTAAACTGCACCTTCCTCACATATATGTCCCAGGCACCCCCAACTCAGAATAAATCTTTTCATTGTTTGCATTTCCCATTGCACAAAATAATGCTTCTATTTTAGAATTGATCCCTTATCATCTCTTCAATTTTGTATGTGTGCCTGTTCCACCAGAGTGGACCTCTAAACCTCAGAGTGAAATTCATATTCCTGGCAAAAGGAAACTTTCAATGCACTTTGGTTTACTTGAATTGAGCTTTTTATGTAGCAGAGTGAAATTATTTTGTTACTGTGCTTTAACTTGAGAACTCACCCCCATAGGCTAAACTACACAATGAACTTTTTTCAAGTAACTATAAGACACTATAAGCCATCAATCTCTGAGAACCAGAGGGAAAACTCAGTTTGAAGCACTTGGAGATTTATTTAACTAAAGGAGTCATTCCACCAGAAAGCATGATTGTGATTTCTCTTATTATCCAGAATATGAATAAGAATTATTATGATGATAAATTAGTGGCAGGAGTCATTGATTTTTAGAAAGGAAAATTAATAATGCACAATGAATAGAAACTCATTTAGGCATTCTTTGCACATACTTTCTAATAATAATAATTCACTTTATAGCACTTTACAGTTGGTACATCAATATACGATTTCATTGTTATATCAACATAGAGAAGCTAGACTTATTGCCAATTTATAGACAAGGAAAGTAAAGTCTAAGTAGGCAAAGAAACAAAGAACTGTCAAGTGCCAGAGTTGAGTTTCAAACCCAGGACCCCTGAGGACATGCTGCGTTCTTGTCTCCCAGGCACTGCCAGGGGTCTCAGGAACCTCCTAAGGGTGTCTTACAGGCGAGTGGCTTCCTTTCCAGGCCTCTGGGCATCCTTGTCAGAGGCCTGTGTGTGTATCTGTGCCACCCCAACCACACTTGGCTGAGCACACTTTACGTGTCTCAGTGCTATGGAATGCTCACTTCATAGTGTTTCAGTGTGCAGGGTCCTCTAAGGCCTCTAATGCCATTTCAGAGACTTCTCATTTTTTGAATCCTAATCTCCTGTCTTTAAGAAGTAACTTATATCTAATTCTCTAAACCTCTCCTTCCTATCACATTCACCCTACCCAATAAACTTCTGTCTTCATTCAGATATCTTCTTTTAAAATGAAATTAGAGATATAATTGTACTGGAAGGTGACATTGTTCTGAGGTCAATTCTCATCTATTTTAGCAAAACATTAATCAACAACATAAGCTCCCCAGCCCTCAAATAGTACTTAGCACATAGAAGGTACTCAATACATATTTGCTGGTGAGGACATTAAATAAAACAAAAAATAATAATAATTATACTACATAGAGTTATAGAGATACTCACAATAAAAACTAGAACAAAAATGGTTGACAGTCATTGCCTCTGGGATGGTGGGTAGGGCATGAATCAGAAAACTCTTGCCTCTGTTACATGCCTTCCGGAGTATTTGACTTCAGGGTGGAATCAGCCTAATCCAAGTCTAATCCAATACTCCAGAAGCGAAGGCTAAAGCTTTTGCTCAAACTTTCTCCCTGAAAATGGTACCTTCTCTACCTAAAACAGAAAACCACATATTGGGGAACACAAAAGCACTGTGTCTACACCTGTCTTAATCAAGTGTATTACAAATCAGCCAGTTTCTGTTGTTTGTCACCTGTGGTATCGTATCTGGGTTGTGTGAACAAAAGACCAAAAGCCTCTAACCAGAGCCCTTCCTTTCATTCTCCTTCCAGTAACCTGGAATAATAGAGGCAAAACCAGAAGCAATCAATAAACAAACTAACAGGGAGCCCATTCCCCTTCCACATACTCAACATTGTTTCCTTTAGAGTGGTTTTCTAGATCCTCTATCAATTATCTCATGAACTTGTCCCCATGTTTTCCTGTCCAAGTTGAGCCTCAGAGCCCTGTGCCCTCACGTATAGAGGAAGAGTCCTCAGGCCGGTCTGCCATAATATGTGCTTGTGGCTTCCAACTAGCCGAACCACGGGTGCTGAATGCAGACAGCATACCATACTGGAAATGATGTGACTGTATCCAAAGTTCAAAATCCATGCCTAAGCTTGAAATGAGAAAAGAGAGATGAAGAAAAGTGGGTGCATATAGAAATTTTTTTTCTCTGGTCCTGGATCTCTGCTGTCGAGGGACTGTGAGTTCCTGAATGAGCCAGTCTGCTCCCCAATGAGAGGAGGCCAAAATCCTACCTCGCCAACCTCGTGCAGCTGTTGTGAGGATCGGAGGATATTCTGGGTGTGCAAAAGGTTTAGAAACTGTAAATCTCTGTACATTTTGAAAGATTTTTGTTATCATACATTGGGTTGGAAAGAGGAAGAGAATTGGTTTTTCTCCTTGGACTGGAAGTTTGAGTCACAAGGCGGCTAACTCAGCAGCTTTGGGGCAGACCTAGGGGAGGAATTCTGGCCTCTTTTCTCCTGTCCCAGTTGTTAAAACCCGGGCACATTGTTCTAAATTGGAATATACCATATAGATGTAATATTTTAAAGCAACCCAGAGGGGCTCTCCAGGCCTTCCCTGCAAAACTTAGAGAACAGTTGTGCTGATTCTGAGAAGCCTTGTGCTCTCTCCCCAGGTGTAGCCTTCAGAGTCAGACAGAAAATCAGCATTGAGGGCCTACTGTTTCTGAGGAAGTTTCCTGGCATTTAGCCACATCCCAACAAAACAGGTGCTGTTTTCACCCCATTTTCAAGATGAGGCTTGAGATTGAGAGAGATGAATTGAGTTGCTTAAGTCTATACAGTTTCAAGTCCCAAATCTTTCTTGTCTGAGCTCCTGACCTTAGTGGTCACTGGATGTGGGGTCAGGAAACCAGCCTGTGCTAGTCTGGGCCAGAGGTGGGTGGGCATACCCTTTCACTGTAAAGCACCTACTCTCCAGGGAGCTTCTAGAGGTTTCCAGGAAGAGCATCTCTTGCTAGGTAACAATGGTACTGCCGGCCTGGAGGGCGAGATTAACAGGCTTTGCTTTCTCAGGTCTGTTCTCCACTTCTGGCTTCTCTGCTCCAGGGGGCTCTTCCAGAGAATTGTTATAACCAGGAAAAATCTCCAGGAGCTTCCATGGCACAGGGCCAACTCCAGGTGGCACACCCACTCCAGTCTCACTCGGACTCAGTAGGGACAGCCCGAGCTGGTTACTAGTCAAACATGCTTCATCTGAGGGCATCTTGGTTGCCTGTAGGGATCTGGGGACACCTATAATAGGTTCCAGAAGGGATTGATTCATGATCTCTCGTAAGGGTTAGGCTCAGGAGAAAGGGCTGTCATGCTGGAGATGAAGCAACACAAAGGCTCTAGGTCCTACAATCTTTGTCTCATATTTTGTTCTGTCTGCCTCAGCCTTTGATGATATTGGTTCCAGTTCAAGATTAGGGGATCCTGGCTCCAGGGTCCTCTTAAATGAAGAATTTCCCCAAATCTTTGGAAATGGAGCCAAGACCAGGATCCCATATAGAACACACTTCTTCTCCTCTTGGGGGTGGGGGTGGATGCCCCCAGGCCTAACCAGCATCTCTTCCCCAACTCCCCCTGGAAACTCCATCTCTCACAACTAGGCTCTAGGGAAACCCTGGACTCTCAAGTTGTCACTCTGGGTTTTAGGGGTTCTCATACCTTACAGCCTCCCATAGCCTCTCTGACTATGGCCTGGGACTTCTTGGTCTGGTTTTGGAGAGTCAGAATTTGTGGCTATAGGAACCTTAAGCCCATAGGCCCGGCTGATTCTTGTCCCAGGTTACAGAAGACTGCTCAGTCAGACCTAGGACCATCTCTTGGGGCAGGCACTATTGGGGAGGGGTGGGGAGGGACTGCAAGACAACTGGAGTACAGGGTGGCCAGCCCAGTGCTGCTGTGGACGGGGACAGGCAGAAGCCACTGTGTGGGCTCCTTTGGTGCTAACCTTTTCCAGGGAGGAAGTACTTTGGCTTCCCCTGGCCTCTGGCAGTGGGCTGGGTGGGGGAGGTTTCTAATTCTGGTACTTGTTGGATCTATATGTGCAGACCGTGAAGTTACTATCTGGGGCTAGAAATGGGATGGATCTGCCCTCTCAGCAAGATGAAGGCCTCAGGTTTGGGGCAGAAAAAGGAGCTGTCACAGAATTTCTGGCCTCAGAATTCAAGGTATCTCAGAAGGTTCTGGGCACAAACCTGAACTGGAGTTGGTTTGAAGAGAATTTGTAGATCTTTGTGGTATATAAGGAGAAGGAAAAGATTTGGAAATCCCCATGACATGACTGGGTTTGATTGGATGGCTGCAGCCTCTGGAAATAAGCACCCTTGCATCTCTTGTTCTGAGCTCTCCCAAGTCAGGCAAAAGAGGCCATTGCTGAACAGGGTCCTGTCAGCTTTTTCTGATGGGAGCTCACAGGTAGAAGGAGTAAGTTGTGAGTGTGGTTTAGAGTGGCTAGACTGGCTAGATGAGGAGGAGGGGGAGTGCCTGGAATATTCAAGTTCAGACAATCCCTTCCACCTCTACATTGCCTCCCTAAAAGACTACAGGACATCAGACTTGCAGACACAAACAACTTGTCAGGAGAGCATAGTTTGAGGCAAAGGAAAAGACCAGCCAGGCCAGGCACTATGAGAGGAAAGTCCTAGTAGGGTCCTGGGTGGCAAGCAGAACATGGTCAGTATGGTTAGAAACATGTAAGAAGAGATTCAGGCAGTGATTGGGGTCAGAGGACCTAGGTGCACATTCCCACACATGAGGTAAGCCAGGAGAAAGTCAAGAATATTAGTGGTCAGCACAGTGGCTCAAGCCTGTAATCCCAGCACTTTGGGAGGCCAAGATGAGAGGATTGCCTGAGCCCATGGGTTCAAGACCAGCCTGGACAACTTGGTGAGACCTCATCTCTACAACAAATTTAAAAATTAGCCAGGCGTGGTGGCACATGCCTGAGGTCCCAGCTACTTGGAAGGTTGAGGTGGAAGGATCACCTGAGCCCAGCAGTTTGAGGCTGCAGTGGCCATGAGCATGCCACTGCACTCTAGCCTCAAAAAAAAAAAAAAAAAAAAGGAATGTTAGCAAGAAGAAAGGACCCCGATCCAAGAGAGTTTATAAAGATGGGGCATCAGGCAAAAGAAGAATTGGATTGGACTCAGGTTCTAAGGGTAGGGAGAGCAATCCCAGAGCCAGGGCTATAGGGGGCAAGTGGCCAGGCAGACTTGGGGCTGATTTCCTGGAGTTACTGACCCAGGGCGTCTTAAGTTCCAACTGTCTTTTCCCTTAATAAAAGCAAGATTCACTAGTTGTAAAACCTAGGACAAGACTGAGCTTTTAGAGTACTGGTTAGTAGAAGGAAGCCTAGAAAGCCTGCAGAGCCACAATGTCTTTCTTATTTCCCTGTTTGACTTTTAATACATCCCATCACCTTTCTGGGCCTCAGCTATTCCATGTGCAAAATAAGGGTGTTAGATCACAGCAGAGGTATCTAAACTGGTATTTGTGAAGTCCAGAGATATGAGAAGGGGCCTCACAGGCCCTTCTGGGGGTCATATAAGAAAGAAGCTCAAGCTGGGCTTGGTGGCTCAGTCTGTAATCCCAGCACTTTGGGAGGCTGAGGTGAGTGGATTGCCTGAACCTGCGGGTTCGAGACCTGCCTGGGGAACTTGGCAAGACCTCATCTCTACAATAAAATCAAAAAAATTAGCCAGGCGTGGTAGTGCACACCTGTAGTTCCAGCTACTTGGAAGGCTGAGGTGGAAGGATCGCCGGAGTTCAGCAGGTCAAGGCTGCGGTGGCCGGGAGCGTGCCACTGCACTCCAGTCTGGGTAACAGAGTGAGACTCCAACTCAAAAGCAAAAACAAAAAAAAAAGAAAGAAAGAAAGCAGCTCAGAAAGGGAAACCAGAAACCCCTACCAAGAATCATCTGAAACAGTTTTGTTTTTGAGTATACTGTGTTGGGCTTCTACATGAGATTTTATTTGGAAGCCACAACATGGAAAGGAATGAAAAGAAAAGGAAGGTGGTGGGGGATGGGGGTGGGGAGAAAACATAAGAAAAGAAAAGGGAAGAAAGTGGGAAAGACAAGAGTGTCGCTACATGCCATGCTGTGTTTCAGTCTTGCTGGATTTTTTTTATTCACCATGGTACTCTCTTGCCCGCATTTTCGAGAACCACTTCTGCCATCCTCTCAGGGAAAAATCCATACATAAGCTCAGAAAAAGCCACTGCTTAGATCTCAGTTCCCAGCTCCAAGGAGTGCTGGCTCACAGAGAAGGAAGCTGGGGGTTCCTGTGGGCTGAGTGGAAGGAGATCTGAAGCCCTGAGCTGTAAATCAAGCTCAGAGGTTTGGATTCCCTGTAGCCTGACCTTCAGATGCCCCTCTCGACTCCAGAAAGCTCCACAATCACACCCAGGTTCAGGGAAGCATGCCCAGCTCCCCGGCTACCCCTGGAAGCTGGGCCCACTCTGAGGAGGAGTTGTTTTGATTTTTCAGGAAAAACTGCTCATAGCCAAACCTTCCCTCCCAAGAACAACATAGGCAGGGATTTTCTACGGGTTTGGGGAGATGAAAATTTTAGGAGACTTTTTTGCTATTGCCTGGCCAGTGAGACCCACAGATAACATCCATACCTAAAACAGTACGCATGATTCATGATTGTTTGTTTGTACTCTAGACACTTCCCACTTTTGCCAAGCCTCTGGACTTTCTAACATTTTAAATGGACTTGCTCTATCCTTGCCCACTGTGACTGTGTTGTACATCTCTCAGTACCAAGCCATAAGTTCAGGAATTCCACAAGAGCTTGGAGATGCGGCAAATCCAGATTGAACTGAGGATTTCCTTTGTACACACACATATTCCAACCAGTGGGAGCATGCTACTACTCTCTTACACAAGAGGAGAAATTTGTAGAAACCACCAAAGAGTGTAATGTAGTGGAATGAGCACCAGACTAGGAGTCAAGAGAAGAATTCCCTAGACTTTCCTTCCACGTGGGCTCAAATGAGTCCCTTCCTTTTTCCAGGTCTGTTATCTCTTCTATTAAATGAAGGAGTACTTTCATGCGATCAATTATCATTTACCACGTGCCTCCTCTCTAGTAACCTGGCTCTCCTTGTCCAAAGTCACAGCTCAAGGAATGGCACTAAAGTCACACTGGTCAAATTATCTCTAGGAATTGATAGGGTATCAGATGTTAAGGTCAGTTTTGCCTCTCGTGCAAACACCTAAAGAAATAAATTAGACACATTCTTATCCCTCCAAAAGCTCATAGTGTAGTGTGGTAAATGCTCTGATAGCAATTACCAAGCTAATATGGGTACAGAGAAAGGGTGGTCCTGGAGTGTGTCCCGGAAGAGGTGACATCTAAGTTAAGTGGTAAAGGCTAATCATCTCTTTGCCAGATGAATAAGAGAAGGAAAGCAGAGGGAAGAATATGGAGAGAGTTTGGAGAGTTGGAGAAATTTCAGGTAATTCTCCAGTGGCTAGACATTGTGAGATGGAAAGGGAAAGGGAAGGAAGAGATTAGGTAAATCAGCTCTCCAGGGGCCTGTGTATGTCAGCTTTGGGGTTTAGATTTTTTTTCCCCCTAAGGCAATGGGAAAACATTGAAATGCAGAGGAATAGCATAATCACCACATTTGTACTTTAGAAATCTCAGTCTGGCTGTCTTGCAGGGCATGGTTGGGAAAAGAAAAAATGGAAGGCAGGGAGATTGCTCTGGAAGTAAGAAACACAAGGTGATGGTGTCCCTAAGTCATGTCAGGTCCAGTGGGAATGAAGACGAAGGAAGTGAAATCAGAGTGTACAGTAAAGGTCATTCCTGAATGAGCATTTTCCATTTCTGACTTTCTAGGACTTTACGGCTAAAGAAATCTCCCTGCACACATCTCAACTCCCATTTTTACCCACTCCTCCCACACACTGTGAAGCCGGGCTGGCCCCTTCCACTCCTCTGCTGCTCGGGTGAGGCTAGATAATAGGCGTGGCAGCCAGCCCAGGCATCCCCGCCATCTTCTCCACCAGCACGTTCTGCTGCCTGAGCAGTTGGCTGCCGCCATGAGTGTTAATTGGAGAGACATCTGAAGTGACCAGACTGGTTACGCCGCCACCATGATAGACACACTCCATCTGCTCTAACCAGGCGCATCTCAGCACACACAGGAGGCCGGCCTGATTCCCTGTGCCCAGGACTTGTTAGAAGTTAGACTCAAAGAAGTAAGATTCATAGGCTCTTAAACAGAAAGCTGTCTCAGAGAACATTGAGTCCTGCCCTTTGGTTTGATGAGGAAGAGAGTAAGACCCAACTAGCTCAGGGTTATACATAGAACTCATAGCCAGCTCTTCTGATCCTGTCCTCTGCTCCTTGTAGATGGGTAAGGTGTAAAGCTAGTTTCAATCTATCTTTTCCTACACAGATTTGCTAAAACTGTCCATTAACCAGGAAATGATATGACTTTTTCTTAGAATAACATTTTGTATTGAGACTATCAATTTCTTAGACACTTTAAATTTAATTTAATCTGTTATCTAGCAGAAGGAACTTTAGAAATGATCTAGTCCAATGGTTTTCTCACTGGCATTTGTTTGTTTAATTTTGTTTTATTTTAGCAGTAGGGTTTTTTTCAGATGATAAAACAGACTCAAAAAGAGGAGCACTTGAGTACTCATGACATAACGCATAAGTGACAAAGTATGGAACAAAACTCTCATAACCCCAATTGCACTTTCCACATTATCTTATTTGATCTTCACAGAACCCCTGCTACCTGCTACCCACTCCCCAGTTCTGCTATTGTTAGGTACAGAGAGGAGGAGAGACTTGTTCAGAGTTCCATAATCAATAAAATAATCAATAAAATAATACTGTTCTTATTGCAAGCCCTAACATCTTCCATTAGATTCTTTTCATATTACCTGATCTTGGTATGGCATTTCTTAATTATTAATGCAAATTCACCTATATAATTCCACATTCACGGTGAAAAAAAAATCTTGTATGTCCATTTTTCAAGAGATGTAGAGAAAAGAGAAATGAATTGCCACACAGTTAATAAATGGCAAGGTCGAGCTCCAGCTGTCTCAGTATTCAGCTGCCCATTGGGATTCCTGGGCCCCTGAACCTCTGGACCCTGGAGTAATTAAACATCCTGGGAGCACCCACACTACTCATTTTTTTATAGGAGATGAGAAACCTGGAAGAGCTAAAGATATAAATGCAATAATTTGAACTGATACCTTGCATTAGTTGTTAATTACATGAACAATTAGCAAAAATGTGTGTGAGAAAAGGAGCACATTTTGAGAAGAATGGAGATGAGTTCAGTTCAGCATATCTGATGAGTCCAAGGTGACTGGAGCATCCAGGTGGAGATGCCAGCAGGTAGATGAAGTTTTAGAACCACAGAGGACCAACCTTTAGATAGACCTTACCTGAGAGTTCATGTTCCCTTTCATCTGGCTGTCACTCCATTTTTTGGTATAAGAATTTTTTTTTTTTTCTTTTTTGATCAAGTTCTCCCTATGTCACTCAGGCTCGAGTGCAGTGGCATGATCCCAGCTCACCATAGCCTTGACTTCCTCCACTCAGGTGAGCCTTCCGCCTCAGCCTTCCAAGTAATTGGAACTACTGATGTGCTCCATAATGCCCAGCTAATTTTTTTCTTCTTCTTTTTTTGTAGAGACGAAGTTGTCCAAGTTGGTCTATGTTGTCCAAGTTGGTCTCAAACCCACAGGCTCGAGCAATCCTCTAGTCTCAACTTTCCAAAGTGCTGGGATTATAGGTATGGTCAGGTTTCTTAAATGAGTTACTAAGAGCTGTCATCACATGGCAAAAATTCCAGTTCTTAAGATTGAAAGAAACATTACAAGAAGCCCCACCAGGCTCCACCACTACCCCCAGCCTAGTAATTCCCAGACATGACATTTCTGCAAGTAGAATGAAGGAGCTATTGTAGGGACTGTCTTCAAAGAAGTAAGAACAGCGCCCTTGTGTACCTGTGATCAAAGACACCCAGTGTGGGGCTTAGGCTTGTGAGCAGAAGTGAGGAAGAATGAGTAAGAAAACAAACCTCTGTAGGGGCTGGGCTTACTCCCCTCCACATGCATATGTTCAGCCAACAAAACCCTCCTCTACTTTCCTGCCTGCATGACTTATTTGCCTCTCCTTCCACTCAGGTTGTTCTTTCCTTCTTTCCACCAGGGCTCAACTCAAATGCTACCTCCACTGGAAAGTTTTTCATGCATGGTCTGCCTCCAAGAAAATAATACTCTCTTCTTAGTACCGCTTATATTTACTTTATGGTTTTCTGCCTATAGAGCTATTACTTTCTATTATAATCATCTGTATATTTCAGCCTCTGCTCACCATTTCTTGAGAGTGCAGAGTCTGCTTGATTTATTTCTGTGAGTCTTTATATAATTTCTGTAGCCTTTATAGAATTTTTGTAGCACCTTACATAATACTGTATACCCCTTCGATGTTCAATAAATTCAAGAAGACAGATAAAAATGTTTGTGCATTTCTGTTGTCTCCTTCTCTTTCTTTTATTCTTTAATAAATAGACTTTGTGTGACCTTCTCATGGACAAGGATTAGCTTTTACTAAATTCCCAAAACATCTTCCTTGGATACATTTCAAATGATCAAAACTCAATCATTGTTGAACTCTGCTATGTAGACAACTTGGGACTTACAACAGAGAGATTTATAACAATGAGACCCGGGATAGGATTATATTAAACAAACATGCTGGAACACGTATGGACTGCTGAACCTTGGTCTCAGGGTGGGAGCGGAAAAGACACTTTAAACCCTAGAGAGAAGAGAATCTGGGCCCAAAACAAGCAACTCTTGGTTAACTGGACAAGATTCTGAGGGAAACCTACATGAGTCAGTAGAAGGAGCCACAGAAGTCTTGAGGCCCGGGTTGATTTCTGATTAGCTCTGTTACCAAATTTGTCTATGACTACCTTCTTTTCATAATTCAAATTTTAACTCCAATGTCACCTGCTCAAAGACCTTCACTGACCACCCAAGGTATAAAAGCAATTTCTCCTCATCACCCTATTTTTTATTTGTCATAACATCAATAGAGTATATTAAATTATTTGTGTGTTTGTGTGCTTACTTCCTGCTTTCTCCACTGGAATATAAATAGATTGTGGGCAGGAACTCTGCTTGTCTAAGAAAGACACTATCTATGAAGGTTCTATCTCTCCTAACTGTACAAAATTTCATTCTGTATGCTTCTGTTGCCCTTGGAAAATCTGAAATGCAATAAAATTTAAGTCCCCATCATTATCATAATAGCTCTTTGCTGTGTAAACGGTACTTAATGAGTTCTAAAACCTTTTTTAGGACAAGTAACAATAACATCCCTTGTTTTTGTTGAAGACTGTAGCTTACAATGCATTTTCTAACTTGACTTTACAACCACCTATGGGGGAAGGTGTTATTATCCTTGTTTTAAAGGTAAACTTAAAATATAGAGGGATAAGTTATACTGCCAGGGTCATACAGCTTGAATTTGGCCAAGGCAGTGTTCCAGTCTAGGTCTAATGATCCCGAGTCCTACACATTCCCACTAGAATTCACTGTATCTTAGCCATGAATAAGGTAGATCACTGTATTATATGAGAAAGAGTGTTTGTAAGGAAAGTTTGCTGGTCTGTAGTTGCCAAGTCTTCTGTTAGATCACCTAACTTCTGCGCAATTCTTTACATCTTTCATGTGGCATTGGATTGCACACCAGATACCCACACCCCCCAGCAGGTCTGATCTAACATCTTCTAAGCTGGCATAAGCAGGAGAGTTCGCTGGGTCATTTTTTTTTTTTTAAGCAGGATTTATTGAGAGGACAGAAAAGCTCCCACAGTGAGAGGGGACCCGAAGGGGTTACCCTCACTAGGTCATTTAATTCTTATCTCTGCCAATGCAATAATAGCCCAACTGTGTCAAAACACTGAACTATGAGGCCCAGGGATTCTGGTCACAGAATGAGAGACTGTTGTGGTAGAAGGTAGAAGGGTACCTACACATCACCTTCTTTTTTGGAAAGAGATAAAAAAACTGAGGCCCAGAGGAAGTAACTTTCTGGTTCTCTAGAATCTAAGTCATTAAGTCATACTCAGTGTCTCATGAGGAAACAGGAAAAATTGAAACTCAATGTGTTACTTTAGACCAGGATGCATTCTCCCTACCTGATAGGGAAAACCTAAATTTATGAGGTGAAAGAATAAGAAAAGCCCCTTCTCTGAGCATAAAGAAAAGTACAATCCTGGGTCTCTCACAACAAATGCCACAACAAAGACACTCTCAAAAGCTTGTTAAATTGATGCCACCATCCCTTGAGGAATGAGTATGACAGTCTAAGGGTGTCTGCCTCTAACCATGAGAAACCTCTACCTAAGTGGGCTGGAAAAACAGACCAGGTCCTTGTCACTTTACGTACTCAGGGAGAGTCTAAAGAACACCCATAGGAAACCTGAGTAGTGTCCCCACTGTGGACCTATCTTAAGAGTACCAGATACAGACAGCTTCCAGGAACAAAAGATGCAGAACTTGAATTTCCCTTGAAGTCTCAGAAAGACGAGACCATTTTTTAATCCATAGAACATGGCAGGGGAATTAAAAGTGAGTTCATGTGTGACAAACACCGTCATTTTGGAACATTATTATTTTGTCTTTAGTTCTAAAGCAGACCACTTTATCAACAAACAAGGTAAGAAAAAACTGTTTTCTGGTTTGGGGGGCATCAAAGAGTGTTTTCCCCATTAAGGCTAAGGCACTCTTTACTTGATCAGCATTTTATAGTTTACTAAATGCTTTCACATTATCCTATTGCTTTACCCTGTTAGCAACTCTATAAAGG
Source organism: Carlito syrichta (assembly GCF_000164805.1). NCBI lineage: Eukaryota > Metazoa > Chordata > Mammalia > Primates > Tarsiidae > Carlito > Carlito syrichta. The sequence goes on from NW_007019436.1 coordinate 461,224, forward strand.
CATGATCATAGAGTTGATCATGCCCCTCTCTTGCCTCTCTCTCCCTGTTCCTTTCTTCTCCAGATTTACATATTGCTAAATGATGAAATTATACAGGTTACTCCTTTATTCATTCACCAGGTAATTATCAAGACTTAGTACTCTGAGCCAAGAGCCAGGATAGGCACTGGAATCACATGTGAAAAATTTGACAGAAAGGAAAATGGTGGCTCGAAAGACAACATCATTTGCCTATAAGTACAGTTGTTCAAGTGGGGGAATTGGAACTCAAACCCAGCTCCCCTGCATGACTTGGGGTTCTTCCCCGGTCTACACATGCCTTTTTTGCTCATCCTTTCACACAGAATTTCAAAGGCACGATCACCCCTCTCTTGCCTCTCTCTCCCTGTTCCTTTCTTCTCCAGATTTACATATTGCTAAATGATGAAATTATACAGTACATAATTCCACAGCAACTCTGCAGCTTTAAAAAAAAAGGGAATGGAGTAATTAGGCAGAAAGGATTCTCAATTAGGCAGTGGATTCTGTTTCTAAAGCAGTAAATGGAGAAGAGATATTTTTTTAACTGTCTCTTGAATATATTGCCAGGAAGTGACTGCTGCCTGGGAGAGCAGCAGTGCAGTTCAGAAATGGAACCCTCTGAGTAGGCCTTGAGGAGGCATTTTGGATCTATGTTTTCTGCCTTATCCTAGATATCGGGGCTCAGAACATAATCCCCCATAGCATGGCACATTGGCGTGCTGAGTATTGTGAGCAGAAGGAAACTGAAAGGGTTTCAGAAGCAAGGTCTTTTTGACCTTCTCCCACCCTCCGGTTTGCTGCTCTTCTTTCTCCCCAAAAAGGGATTCATAGAACCCTGAATCTCTCTCCCCAAAGGTGGGTCATGGAAATGAAAACTCCTCTTTCCCCACATAAGCCATGAAACCTAAAAAGATCACTCTCAGACCTGCTTCCTTTGCCCTTAAATACCCTCATGGAACAGGTGTCCTGTGCTATGCCTGGAGAAAGGGAATGCCACAGGGAGTGGCCAAGAAGAGTCTGAACAGACTGACTTGCTAGATTTCCCCCCTCAGTCTCTTATCATTAGATCCCACCCAATCACATTTCTGCTTGGCTGCCCATTATTCCCTGAACCTAAACATCAAAACAGGCAATTTTCCCGGAGTCACAGGGCCTTTATTTCCGAAGGTTCCTGTGTCATGTAAAACTTTAATTAAGTACATTTTTGTTTTTTTGCTTATTAATCTGCCTTTGTAATCAGAGTATTGACTGTGACCCTTATAACAAGGGAGAAAAAGGTAATATCTTTTTGCTACTTCATAGGCCTTCAGATTTAGACAATAACCTCACATTTTAGGATCTCTGGCAAAGTGGACAGTCAAGATCACCGCTTTAAACCCAGATGTCTTCTCTAGTTTTGTTTGTTTGTTAATTTTTAAATTTTATTTATTTATTTTCAATTAAAAAAATATTTTTGAGTTGGTATTTCTCTCTATCACCCAGGCTGAAGTGCTGTGGCATGCTCATGGCCACCACAGCCTTGATCTACTGGGCTCAGGTGATTCTTCTGCCTCAGCCTTCCAAGTAACTGGAACTACAGGCACGGTCCACCATGCCTGGCTAAAATTTTCTTTTTAAAGATAAGGGGTACTATTCAGGGTTAGGTATACAAGTGTTCATTTTGCAGATACCCTTATTGATGAGGTGTCCTCCCCTTTCCCCCAACAGTTCCCCACTCTGCCAATCCCCTTCTTATAGCTCTTTTTTGGTTTTGAGGTAAAAAAAAAAAAATGTGACAAAGAGAGTACAGATTGAGCATCCCTAATCCAAAAATCCAAAATTTGAAATGCTACAAAATTAAAAACTTTTTAAGCTTGGACATGATGCCACAAGTGAAAATTCGACACCTGACCTCATGTGATGGGTCTTAGTCAAAACGTAGTCAAAACTTTCTGTTTCTGTACACAACATTAAAAAAGTAAACGGTATAAAATTAACTGCAGGCTATGTGTATAGGATGTATATCAAACATAAATAAATTGTGTACTTAAACTTGGGTCTCATCCTCAAGATATCTTATTATGTATATGCAAATATTCCAAAAATCCTAAAAAGTCTGAACTCTGAAACACTTCTGGTCTTAAGCATTTTGGTTAAGGAAACCTCAGCCTGTATGAATTTCAACTGGACTCATTGAGAGTCCTGAGTACTTTAAAATCAAATGAACTTTGCTTTTAGCCTGCTTCAGAAAGGGCTTTTGATTGCAATAATAGAGTTTGCTGTTCTGAGGGTAGTAAGTCTTACAAACTCTTGAATAAGAATGAGTTAGATCTTCCCCCTCCTCCTCCTCCTCCTCCACCTCTTCCTCCTCCTCCTCCTGCTCCTCTTCTTCTTCTTCTTCTTAAATTCTGACTCTATATATTTTATCTCCAGGGGAGACAGTAGAATTCTTTAAAAGAACGCTATTCTTTTGCTTGGGAAACACATTAATCAGCACTTTGATTATTATGCAAGGGCAAGGCCCAGGGTCATTCTGGAGGGGTTAGTTAAATCAATGAAGGGATAAATTATTTTGCATAATGCACAGTGGTCTCTTCCTTAGGCAGAGATTTCTAGAGTATATGTTCATGATGAGATTTCTAGTTTTCCTTGAAGGTTGACAGGTTAAGTGCTTTGGTGATGAGATTAAAGAAGGGACTCTGTTTAGAAAGGACACAATATGAAGGAAGAGTTACAAACTCTCTTGGAGGGTGGATGCACACAAGCTCCATCAATGATGTCTGAGATACAGTTTTAAGGTGTTTCCTATTCTGTGTCCTTTCCATCCTCCCAACCTTAAATAAATAGCTTTGTGTCAGTGGAGCAAGAGGGAGTGAATGCATCAGAAGTGGGGCACTAATTCTGTGACCTAATGAAGACTTTGGAAAGACATCATTTGGAGTGAAATGTCAATTGTCAAGCAGAAGAGGTCATCTTTCCCTAAAATCCTTCAAAGTATTGAATTTCTTGCACTGTGAAGGGATGAGGACTTGATATTTTATTTGTATGTAAAGGTGAAAGTGACAGTTTAAAAGGCTAAAGATGTGGGAGTCAAGTGACCACATCCAAAGATCTTCTGGCTCAGTTTCAGTCATGGTTAAAATTTGTAGCACCTGAAAGGTATATCACCTGCAGAAGGTTTGCCAGGTTCTTTTGAACTTGGAAGCAGTAGAAAATGAGGGAAAAGATCTAGGATTTCCAGGGCTGGCTCTGAATTTCTGGCTTGCCACCTCCAAGTTGGATGACTTTGTAGCATTCTACCTCTCAGAGCCTACTTAGTGGGCTGGTGAATGTTGAGTAATTCCAACCCCATAGGATGATGAGTGGTAACAATTTAAACTGTCTAGCATACTCTAAAGATTTAGTCTCTTCCCTAAGAAGGGAGTGTTGACAGTGTTCAAACCAAGAAAGAGCTGCCGGAGAGGGAAGAGGGCAGATTTGTTGAACTGACTTCTGTGTAAGTGTCAGAGGATGTAACTAGAATCAATGGCTAGGAATTACAAGTCAATTATAGCTCAGAAAAAAACCAAACAAAACAAACAAACATGTTTTTATAGAACTGTTCAATTGAATCTCCAGTCACTGAAGATAATCAAGCAATGGCTCAGCAACTATTTGGAAGAGATACTTCAGAGGAGAGTCCAACTACCAGTAAAAGTTGAATGATCTGATCTTTTAGGCCTTTTCAAAGTGAAATTCTGTAAATCTGAGTGTGCTTTCTTTTCTTTTCCTTTTTTTTTTCTTTTTAGCATGAGGGAAGGATCAACTGCTACCAGTCTATTGGCAAAAGTTTGTCTCTGCCCCAGGGAGAATGAACCCAGATGTACTAACTTTCAAGATCTGGCCCTCTTCCTTCAGCATTACTGTTATACGTTGCATTAACACAAATAGTATTGAACTCTGTCGCTAGGCTATGAGTTTTGGGAAATTGTTACAGAGAATCCTAATCAAGTTTAGAATGAAGGCTAAGAATTGGGCCTGGGTCTTTTCCTGCAAATATAAAATCTGAAAGTCCCCTAAAACTATTCTTAATGGGACCCTGGCTTAGCCAATGTTTATTTACTTGGTTTTCCCCTGGAAGATAAGAGGTTTCTTGGGTGTGGGAACCAATAAGGAGACCACTACTCATTATCCCAAACTCTGTGTGTACTCTGCTGTACTTATGCCTTTGCCACATGGCTAACAAAATCTGCCAAATATCCTTAATGGGTGAGTACCACAAAGATACATGGATTTAATGCCAGACTGAGTAAAATAGAAAGCTTAATCCACCCTTGGAGGTTGACACATTTTAATATTTGCAGGAAAAGCAGAGATTTTCCTATGAGTTTCTTGGCAAGGTTCAGTCATTCTAAGAACACGAAACCACTCTAAGCACATGACACCAGAACCATTGACAAGAATTCACATGGTACTTGCACAGCTATTATTTTCAAATTCTGTTAATTTAAAAATCTTTAATGACTCCATATTATAGTTGCTTACATAAGTTGACTTTTCTAGGAAGGCATCGTAGAATCCACGTGTAAAAAGCAAGAGTTTTAGAGAACCTCTATGGTTTACCAAAAAGGGTCTAGCTTAAGCGATTTAGAGAAATTAGCACTGTAACTTCTTTTATGAAGTCCCATGTAAAGTCAACCCTCTGTATATCACAGGTAAATGCCGAGCTGCCCTGGTGCATGTGAGTAGAAGGCCAGAAATGTGCAGTTAAGGCAACTGAGGCAACCAAGTTAGAAAGTGACTCATTTGAGGTCACACAATGGCAGGACTGAAACTGAGGCCCTTTCTTACTTAGCCGGGAAAACATGAAGATATTGACACAAATGAAAAATAAGAGGAAATGCCTAATCCTCAGACTCTCAGGAAACTGTACTTTCCAACTCAGAGAATATACCACACAGTTTATAATTTCTGATGGAGAAAATTCAAGGAAATGGAATTTGAATTGTCGGGTTTTAAATGTTGACCTTGTCAAGCTGATGAGAATAGGACAACAAGGGAAGAATACCTACCACAGGAAAGAAAGTAGCAAGTTCTCATAATACCAAACAACAGTCAACATATATTCTTTAAGTGCCTTTTGTACCAGTAGTAATGATACATTGCATTTGAATTAATCTACAGTTTTCAAAGCACTTCTCACATTTACTATGCAATTTAATTTTTACAATAATCCTATAAAATGGTGAGGATTGATGTCATTATCCTCATTTTACAAGAGAAGAAACTGAAGCTTGGAAAAGTTAAATAATGTAGCTGTGGCCAGTTAATAAAGGGCAGTTCTCATATGATGATTGTTTTGGGTGATATGTAGGAAAAGAAGGGAATATATTAGAAATCTTTCTAATATCTAATCTCTGGACACATTAGAGAAATGAAGTGGAGTATCAAACTTTCCAGTATATTAGAAATATTCCCTGAACACGTTATAAAGATTTCTATCTTCCCTACTGTTTGCCACATATTGCCCAAAACAGTTGTCATATAAGAACCATCATAAATATATAGCATACATAATAAATATATACTATACATAATATAATATCTCTCTCTATAACTATAGAGAGATATTATACATAGACAAAAGTTATATGAAAAATATGTATGAAAATTTTACCATGCATACAAGGTAAATAATTCTTGAATGAAGATAATGTCTTACAGTTTCAGACAAGGTCATTAACATAATCACAGTGTTTATGTGTCATATTAGAAATTTTTATAATATTCTTTAACATTTAGTGACTAATTGTTATAAGCTGGGTATTATATTAAAGGTTTTGCATGTCTTAATAATAGTCACAACAACAAATCCCATATTTTCTATATACCATTCTAGTTTGGTAGTAATTGTAGGGCTACGATTTTAGTCCCTAAGCAGTCCTTTCCTGATTTCTTTTTTTTTGAGTTGGAGTCTCACTCAGTCGCCCAGACTGGAGTGCAGTGGCCGCTCCCGGCCACCGCAGCCTTGACCTGCTGGGCTCCGGCGATCCTTCCGCCTCAGCCTTCCAAGTAGCCAGAATTACAGGTATGCGCTACCACGCTTGGCTGATTTTTTTGATTTATTGTAGAGATGACGTCTCACTGCCCAGGCGGGTCTCAAACCCGCGGGCTCAGGCAATCCACTCACCTCAGCCTCCCAAAGGCACGGGATTACAAGCTGAGCCACCGAGCCCGGCTCCTTTCCTGATTCTTATCCCCTTCATACATCTATAATATCCATAAAGTCTACTTTTTCTGAGAAGCCTGAGGTAGTGACTTACACGTGCTCTCATATATATTAACCTCATCATTTGGGATATTTCATTTTGCTCTTTCCAGTTCCTTCTGTTTCCTCTGGCAGTGGACTTAGACAAAACCTTCCATGTTGTCCTCCCAGATTAAGGTGCATACAAGGTGTAGACACCCCTCATAGTTGAGCCCTCAGAGCATCAGAGCTACTTTGTGTTGTCTCTCTCTCTATTTGGATAAAATGACGTTCTGTGGGCCTCATACTGGAGTGCCCTGATGTTTCTAAACCTTATAGATTTTAATGAAACTATGGCTATAGATTTATTTCTTTTTTAATTTTATTTATTTATTTATTTTGAGTTGGAGTCTCACTCTGTCGCCCAGACTGGAGTGCATGCCACTCCCGACCACTGCAGCCTCGACCTGCTGGGCTCTGGTGATCCTTCCGCCTCAGCCTTCCAAGTAGCCAGAACTACAGGCATGTGCTACCACGCCCTACTAATTTTTGATTTATTGTAAAGACAAGGTTTCACCAAGTTGCCCAGCTGGGTCTCAAACCCACAGGCTCAGGCAATCCACTCACCTCGGCCTCCCAAGGTGCTGGGGTTACAGGCTGAGTCACTGAGCCCGGCTGGTTATAGGTTTATTATAAACATCTATTTTCCTGAGTTTTGGCATGAGTTAAGGTAGCAGGCAGTTCAGGAACAAATGGATGATACAACGCTCTGAGATGAATGAACCCTTACCTTTCAACATGGTTCATTTTCTGTGGATCTCTGTTAGGCACCTCCACTCTTTCCTTGAGAAACCTTCCTTTCCATCAGTTTCCTTGGCCACCACTGCACAGAATTACCTGCTGACCTGCCACCATAGACTTTCCGGTCTCTTCAAACAGATGCCCATCCTAGGATGAACTCAGCCTGGCTTCAGATTAACACTCCCACATCATAGATATACACATCTCTTAGAGAAAGAGAGAAAGAGAGAATTCACAGGTAATACAGTGCTAAATTGTTCCATAAAGGCAACTAAAGAATGCAACTGAGGTATTAACAAACTATGGGTAGAGTTTTAGGTTCTCAGGACAAGGTTGCTTTCTCTCTGATCTTGAAAAGTACAAGAAATGCAGGCTGTTCCATGGTCATGGAAGAGGCTTCAGGCTGCACTTCATTCTCCCAAGCATGAATGCCACTGATGTAGAATCCATTTCTGTAATTCAAGGGCTCAGAACAAAGTTTAAAGAGGCAGCCAGAGTCCCAGCTTCACTTGAACCTCTCAGGGGCGAGTCCTCTGGGCTCCTCTTGCTCTCTTCTGCAGAAGCACTCAGAGATCCATCACCAGACCAACAGTCATCAACCCAGAATTACCTAGCAAATGTCTGCAGCATCCCGCTTAGAGGTTGGCTCTTAGAAAGTAATGCAAACACTTCTTAAATGAAGAGAACCAAGGAATGATAAATTACTTCATATGTCCATATCACAGAGGAAGACAATGCTTCAAGGAAGTGGATGTTTTATGTCTACACAGTTCCCGCTTAGCCCCTGACCTACTGCTGCTGCAAATGATTGCTCAGCTATCAGCCTCCCAGTACTTCTCCAATGTCCCTACAGGAGGAGAAAAAGTGCACCACAGGAGAGAGAGTCGGTCTCAGCAAAGTTTTTGTACTACTTCATCTCTTTGAACAGGACAATGGTGGTAACATTAATTAATAAGTTGAAGGGGCATGAGAAAGAGAAGGCAGCTATGCAGGCATGCATAGATGTGATGCCCATGCCTCTTGGAGCACTGTCTTTCTGGTGATCCTTTCTTCTTGGTGCTTCTATCAGAGTATAAATGGTTGCTTAAGAATCAGTTCTGTGGTTGCAGTTCTGTGGTTGCAGTTTTAAATGCTGCATGATTTGGGCTCGGTGGCTCAGCCTGTAATCCCGTGCTTTGGGAGGCTGAGGTAAGTGGATTGCTAAATCTGCGGTTTCGAGACCTGCCTGGGCAACTTGGCGAGACCTCATCTCTACAATAAAAATAAAAAATCAGCCGGGCATGGTAGCCCGCACCTGTAGTTCCGGCTACTCAGAAGGCTGAGGCAGAAGGATCGCCGGAGCCCAGCAGGTCAGCTGGGAGGCTGCGGCCACTGCACTCCAGTCTGGGCGACAGAGTGAGACTCAAAAAAAAAAAAACAAAAAGAAGAATAACTAACTCTCCACACAACTTGATCATTGAGCCTGCCTTCAACACTTGCAGTACAAATTTAAAATAAACTACACAAATTAGTAAGAATTATAAAACTCGTGAAATATTAAATGAATGCAAATCTTTTGTTCTGGTGGACGTTGTAATATTGCACTTAACCTGTCTTTAACTGTTTGCATAAAACTCTAAAGAATCTTTTCTGTATGAATAGGTACTATAAAAACACTCAATTACTATGTAATCATGTGGTGCTTTGACAGAGCCAAAGGCTAGAATTAAATCTAAGTAACTTTTGTTTTCTTCTTAGAATAGTCCAAATCCTTCAAAGGGGATCTATAACCAAAGCCTTCACAATCTTTGGTAGACATTTGCTTTTCAAATACAGCCTATTGTTTAAAATTTTTTAAATAGCATTTGATGTATTTTAATTATTAACATTTTTATTGCTAAGAAATATAATTTGAGGATTCTTCTTAGAAGTCTTTACATTTTTATTTATTTATTTTTATTTATTTATTTTTTTTATTTTTTTTGAGTTGGAGTCTCACTCACTCTGTCCCCCAGACTGGAGTGCAGTGGCCGTTCCCGGCCACCGCAGCCTTGACCCGCTGGGCTCCGGCGATCCTTCCGCCTCAGCCTTCCAAGTAGCTGGAACTACAGGCGTGCCCTACCACGCCCGGCTAATTTTTTGATTTATTGTAGAGATGAGGTCTCACCAAGTTGCCCAGGCGGGTCATTTTTAAAGATGACAAATAAAATAATTACTTATCTCCTTCATACCATCTAAATTCACACCTTTTATATTCTTCATTTTAGGTTTGATACAGGCATTGACAAATTAATAAAATGCCTCTTATGATTACCTTTAAATACAGAATTCCCAAAGTAAAAACCAAAAATAACTAAAACAATTTTTTTGGGGTGATGAAAATGTAAAACTAGATTTTGATGATGGTTGCACCATTTAATGAGTAATTAAAACCACTGAATTGTATACTTTTGAAAGGTGAATTTTGTAGTATGTAAATTACATATCAACAAAGGTGTTGGAAAATATTTATTAGATTTATGTCAAATGCTAAACTTTTAGTGGCACATCTATGGAGAAAGAAAAAAAGGCAACTGGAGTAACTCATTTCACCATATTTTTACCTCTTATCTCCTTTTTTTTACCCAAAGTATCATCATATAGTAATCCTCCACAAGCAAGTAGTACTTCTTGTAAGCTTGAAAATTATACTTAAGGTGATTGTAGGTAAGTATAACAAGAAAACATGTCTGCTAAGAATGGATATACATTTTGCCTATTTGCCATGTATTCTATTAAAAGGCAACATGCTGTGTCATTTTTTATTGCATAAATTTATGCATACAAGTGCAAATTTTGCTGCATGCATAGATTGCACAGTGGTCAAGTGAGGGCTTTTTGTGTATCCATCACCCAAATAAAGCAATTGTACCCAATGAGTAATTTCTCATTGTTCAGCTGTATCTTTGAAGGTAGACATACCACCACCCAACAAATATATAAAAGAATGCTCAACTTCACTAATCATTAGAGAAATGCTAATCAACACCACAATGAGATGCCACCTCACACCGATCAGGATGGCTATTATTAACAAGTCAAAAAAACAAAACAAAACAAAATAAAAACAGATGTTGGTGAGGCTGCAGAGAAAAGGGAGCTATTCTATCCAAGTCAAGATTCCATAACATTTGTGAAATGTGCTCTTGAAGGCATTTCCACACTGAGTGTGAAATTGGGCTTAAACAGGTTAAAGGTTCATATAATTCTGAATGAATTAAGAACTTTTACACATGGAAAATCAGGCTTATTGCAATAATTTTTGTTGTGATAGCTCTGGTGTATACATGGATAAAAGGTTAATAATGCTAGAATAGTTTGCAAGAAATTTATTACGTGAATGCATTTTAAAATTTATTTTAGAGTGCTGGTTTACATGTGAGAATTTTCTACATAAATAAACTGCCTGGAGGCAAGGTTTGGCTTCTACTGAGATGCTTTCCCCCTGATAGTGACCATGATACCCAGTGGGTTGTTGTCCGACACTTATTTCTTCCTCCCTCCCTCCTTTTGCAGTTCTCAGTGTCTGTTGTTCCTGCCTTTGTCCGCACATGTCCAATGTTTACTGCCAACTTATGAATGAGAATATGAGGTATTCAGTTTTTTGATTCTATGATAGTTCACTTAGAATGATGATCTCCAGCTGCATTCACGTTGCCGCAAAAGACATGATTTTGTTCTTTATGGCTGCATATTATTTCATTGTATATATGTACCATATTTTCTTTACCAGTCGCATTTTGATGAGTATCTGGGTTGTTCCCATGTTTTTGCTGCTGTGAATAGAACTACAATGAACATATGCATGCAGGTGTCTTTTTGGTAAAGTGATTTATGTTCCTCTGAGTATATTCTCAGAAGTGGAATTGCTGGGTCGAATGGTAGTTCAATTATCAGCTCTTTGCAAAATTGCCACACTACTTTCCTCAAAGCTTCCATAAAGGTAGCTTACATTCCCACAAACAGTGTAGAATCGCTCCCCTCTCTCTGCAGCCTCACCAACAGATATTTTTGTTTGTTTGTTTTGCTTTGTTTTGTTTACTTTTTATTAATAGTCATCCTGACTGGTATGAGATGGTATCTTATTGTGGTATTGATTAGCATTTCTCTAATAATTAGTGAAGTTGATCATTCTTTCATATGTTTGTTGAATGCTTGTATGTCTTCCTTTGAGAAGTGTGTGTTCATGTTCTTTTTCCTATTTTTTTAACATATTTTTTATTTTAAAGTTGTGGGGTAGTTAAGGGTCAGGTATACAAATATGCATTGTTCAGGCACCCTTGTTGATAAGGGGTGTTCCCCCGTCCCCAGACAGATATTGACTACCATTAATCCCACCACCCTTGCTCTCCCTGTTCCCCCTCCTTAGATTCCCACCACTGTCAATCTTTTTCTTATAGTATTACAATAGATGTTCAAGGTCCACTTCTGAGTGAGAACATGTGATACTCAGATCCTTGTTTCTGTGAGAGATCACTCAGTATTATAAATTCTAGTTCCATCCAGGTTGCTGCGAAATTCATGATTTTGTTCTTTTTATGGCTGTGTAATATTCCATTGTATATATGTACCACATTTTTTTAATACAGTCCTCTTTTGATGAACAGTATGGTTGGTTCCATGATCTTGCTATTGTGAACAATGCTGCGATAAACATACATGTGCAGGTATCTTTTTTATAGAGTGATTTGAGTTCTTCAGGATATATTCCCAGTAGGGGGATTGTGGGGTCATATGGGAGGTAGAGCTTTTAGGAATCACCACACTGCTTTCCACAGAGGTTGCACTAGTTTACACTCCCACCGACAGTGTAGAAGTGTTTCCTTTTCACCACATCCTCTCCAGCATGTTATTTTTTGAACTATTGATAATGGCCATTCTGACTGGAGTTAGGTGGTATCTCAGTGTAGTTTTAATTTGCATCTCCTTGATGATTAGTGAGGTTGAACATTTCTTCATGTGTCTGTTGGCTGCTTGTATGTCTTCTTTTGTGAAGTGTCTGTTCATATCTTTTGTCCACTTTGTAATGGGGTTGTTTGTTTTTTTCTTTTCAGCATGTTTGTGTTCCTTGTAGATCCAAGATGTTAGGCCTTTGTCAGACATGGAGTTGGCAAATACTTTCTCCCAGTCTGGGGTTATTAGTTTTTCTCCTGTCAATTCTTTTGAGTTCCTTTTTGAACTTGCATTTAAGAACTTTGTAGGGTGCATAGCTTGCAAATAATTTTCCCCATTCTGTGGGTTGTCTCTTTATTCTCTTTATGGCTTCTTCTCCTGTGCAAAAACTTTTTAGTTTAATAAGGTCCTACCAGTCAATTTTAAGATTTTGCTGCGCATGCTTTTGGGAACTTGCTATGAATTCATTGCTTAGGTCAATGTCCAGATTTTCTTCTAAGATTCTCAGAGTTTGAAGCTTCACCTTTTAGTCCTTGATCTATTTTGAGTTAATTTTTGTGTATGGTGATAGGTAGGAATCCAGTTTCATTCTTCTGCATATCAATAGTCAGTTTTCCCAGTACCATTTTCTAAATATGGTTTTCTTTCACCATTTTGTTTTTGTTGATACTGAATTGGTTGATGGACTGTGGTTTTATTTTTTGATTCTCTTTCATATTCCATTGGTCCATGTATCTATTTTTGTACCAGTACCAGGCAGTCTTGGTACTGCAACCTGGTAATAAAGTTTGAAGTCTGGGAGTGTGATTCCTTCAGCTTTGTCCTTTTTGCTGAGGTTTTAGCCATTTGGCTTCCTTTTGCTTCCATGTGAATTCAAGTATTGCCTTTTCTAGACCTTTAAAAAATGATGCTGGTAGTTTGATAAGAATTGCTTTGGATCTGTAATTTGCCTTGGGTAAAAAGGGCATCTTTACAATATTGGTTCTTCAAATACATGAGCTTGGGATTACTTTTATGTTTGTGTCATTTGTGATTTCTTTGAGCAGTGTTTCGTAATTCTCAGGGTAAAAATCTTTCACCTCTTTGAATAGATGAATGCTTCGGATTATTTTTTGTGTGTGCAGTATTGTGAATCAGGATTGTGTTTGTTATTTGGTTCTCAGACAGCTTGTTGATGGTGTGTATAAATGCAACTGAGTTGTGGACATTGATTTTGTATCCTGAAACTTTGTCAAAGTCATTTATCAGTGTAAGGAGGTTTTTGACAGACTCTCTAGGATTTTCTAGGTATAGATTCATATCATCAGACAAGAAGGATAATTAACTTCCTTTTTTCCTATTTGGATATCCCTAATTTTTTAATACTGGCTGACTGCTCTGCCTAGGACTTCCAGTACTATGTTGAATAAGAGGGCTAACAATGGATATCCTTGTCTTGTTCCAGTTTGAAGGGGGAATGCTTTCAGCTTCTGCCCATTGAGTATGATGTTGGATGCAGATTTGTCAGAGATTGCTCTTATTATTTTGAAGAATGTTCCTTTGTTGCCTAGGTGTTTGAGAGTTTTTATTAGAAAGGAATTTCTTGATTTTGTTGAGTGATTTTTCTGTGTCTATTGAGATAATCATGAGGCTCTTGGTTTTGCACCTGTTAATTTGGTGGATTATATTTATTGATTTGTGTATGTCGAGCTAGATTTGCATCCCAGGAATGAAGCTCACCTGGTCATGGTGGATAATTCTTGTAACAAGCTATTAGATACTGTTTGCTAGAATCTTATTGAGAATTTTTGCATCTATGTTCCTCAGGGAAATTAACCTGCAATTTTCTTTTCTTGTTGACTTATTGCCATTTTTGGATATCAGGATGATATTGGCATCATAGAATGAGCTAGGAAGAATTTCTTCCTTCTTGACAGCTTGGAATACTTTCAGTAGGATTGATATCAGCTCTTTCTTCTATGTCTTATAGAGTTCAGGTGAGACACCCTTGGCCCAGGGCTTTTGTTGGCAGGGAGGTTTCTTATTACTTAGTTGATTTCTCGAATTGTTATTCATCTGCTTAGGGTTTCAACTTCTCCCTGTTTCAATATTGGGAGATTATGTGATGCCAGAAATTTCACCCTGTCCTCTAGAGTTTTTAGCTTACTTGCATACAGGTATTCAAAATCATCTCTGATAATCTTTTATATTTCTTCAGGGTCAGCTGTAACATCACTTTTTTATTCTAATGCTGTTTATTTGAATTTTTCTCCCCCCCCCCTTTTTTTTTTGTAAATTTGGCTAGGGGGTCTGTCCATTTTTTTTATCCTTTCAAATAATCCGCTTTCTGTTTATTGGTCTTTTGTATAATATTTTTGGTCTCTATTTTATTTAGCTGTGGCTTTGTTTTGATAATTTTTATTGTTCTTCCGGTTCTGGGACTTGACAACTCTTGTCTTTCTAGCTCCTTTATGTGTGACATTGGACTGTTTACTTGAGATCTCTCCAATTTCATATGTATGTAGTGTTATAAATTTTCCTTTTTGTACCGTTTTCATGATATCCCAGAGGTTTTGGTGTGCTGTGTTTTTGTTTTCATTTGTTTCTGGGAACCTTTTTATTTCTGTCTTGATTTCTGTGTTTACCCAAAAGTCATTCAGAAGCATGCTGTTTGATTTGCATGTATTTGTACTTTTTAGGGGATTCCTGTTGATCATTATGTTTATTTTTATTTTACTATGGTCAGAGAAAATGTTTGATATAATTTCAACCTTTTGAAATTTGTTCATGCTTTATTTATGTCTGAATATGTGGTTGATCTTGGAATATGTTTCATATGCTGATGAGAAGAATGTATATTCTGTAGTTTTTGGTTGATGTTCTCTGTAGATGTCAATCAGATCCATTTGGTTGAATGTCCAGTTATGTTCTAGATTTCTTTGTTAGATTTTTTTTTTTTTAGTATAATGTGTCTAAAGCTGTTAGTAGGTTATTAAAGTCTCTGACTATAATTGTATGGCTGTCTATGTCCTCTCTTAGTTTAATTAGCAATTATTCATAAATCTGAGTACTCCTATGTTGGGTGCATATATATATATTCAAGATGAATATTTCTTGCTGGTGGATTGAGACTTGTATCATTATGTGGTGTCTTTCAGTGTCCTTTTAAACGTGTATTGGTTCAAAGTCTGTTTTGAGTGATATAAGAATAGCTACACCTTCTCTTTTTTGTTTTCCGTTTACCTGAAAGATCTTTCTCCAGCCCTTTACCTTGAGCCTGTGCATGTCATTTGCAGCGAGATGGGTTTCCTGAAGGCAGCGGAAGGATTGATTGTGCTTCTTTATCCAATTTACCACTCTATGCCATTGAGTGGCATATTTGGTCTGTTCATGTTTTAGTTAATTATTGGTATATAGAGTTTTTTCCCTGTAGTATTGCTAAGAGGAGGTTTTCTTGTGTTTTAGGCTTTGTGGTTGATTTTTTTTGTTCTGTAAATTCTATGCTTTTGTGATGGGTAAAATTGTTCTTTTGTTTCTGTGATTAGGAGTTTCTTTAAACATCTTCTGAAGGTCTGGCTTGGAGGTGGCATATTCTCTTAGAAATTAGATTTCTGGAAAGGATTTTATATCTTCTTCATTACTGAAGCTTAGCTTGTAGTGGCAGGGAATTCTTCACTAGAATTGCTTTTAAAAAAAAAAGAATGTTAAAGATGGAGCCCTAGACCCTTCTGAGTTTTAGGGTTTCTGCTGAGATTTCTGCTACAATCCTGATGGGTCTTCCTTGTTAGGTTGTCTGTCTCCTCACTCTAAGTGCCTTTAGGGTTTTTCTTTCAAGCTTACCTTGTGGATCCAGATTATTATGTGCCTTGGGGATGGTATTCTTGTGTAATAACTCACAGGAGTTTCCTTAATTTCTTTCATCTGCATGGCTGCCTCTCTGGTGAGATGGGGGAAGTTCTCTTAGATGACATCTTGGAAGGCTCATTCCAGGTGTTCTTAGTATTCCCTTCTCTCTCAGGGATGCTGATCAACCATAGATTTGGTCTCTTTACATAATCCAGACCTCTTTTATGTTTTGTTCATTCTTCCTAAGTCTTTTCTCTTCATTTTTGTCAAACTAATTTAGTTCAGTAATTCAGTCCTCAAGTTCTAAGATTCTTTTCTCTGCCTGGTTGATTCTGCTGTTAAGTCTTGCTATGGTGTTCTGAAATTCCAGGAGAGAATTCTTTAATTACAGAAGTTCAGTTTATTTCTTTCTTAGAATGACCAAGTCAGCTTTCACTTTCAGCTCTGATTTGGGGCCTGAATGATTTGAGTATTAACTTTCGTGGATTTATTTGAGTGTCTTTGCCATACATAGTCTGACTTCCATGTCTGTCATCAGGAACAAGTCATTCTGGATGAGTTCCACTGTTTGGAATCTGGAAAGCCCCTTTGTGGGTACAGACTCATTAAGCTTTTGGGAATTGGTATTTTCTTGGGCAGTTCTTCCTCATTTCAGGATAGACTCTTCTTTTTTTATTTTGTTATTTTTATTAGATAAAGTTGCTACTATTTGGGGTTGCAGTTTGTGTGTGTGTGTGTGTGTGTGTGTGTGTGTGTGTGTGTGTGTGCATATTATACCTGCTGTCTCTCCTCTGGCTTGCCAGTGGTGGCAGGAAGGGTGATGAACTAGGAGGAATCATCTGGCACTGCTTCACAGGTACAGTCTTGTAGGAGCAGGGCAAGTCCTTTCTTCTAGTTCAGAGGCAACTAATTTGCCCACTATCTAATCTTGCCCTCATTATAGGTCCATAATAATATATCAGCATGCTAAATGATGCACCCTCCAGTGCCATGACAGTTCCTACTTTGCCCATTTATAGTAACAAACTGGATGTAACTCAAGTTCTTAGAAATCTTCACTTCTTTCCCAAGAAACCCATGAATATTCCACTCCCTGCTTAACACATAATCAGGAAAGAACTATAAAAATAAAACCCCAAGCAATATACAGCTACTGTTTTTCCTATAAATCAGTCCAGGGTTCTCTGCCTATGGAGTAACCTGCTGTCATTTCAATAAGCTTACTTTCATTTTCCAGCTGAAACCTCAGCGATATACAGGGCCTTTTCTGCCTGAAAAATAGCCTTCTTTCTGCTTTTCTTTTCTTTCAATAAACTTTCACTTAACTTTGGTGACTCGTTCTTGAGTTCTTTCCTGTTCAAAATCAAGAACCACTTGGTCTTTCAAGTTGGACCCCAACTTTGTGGTCCCCATCCTGTGTCATAACCAACACACTATTTACAGATCTTGACCAAAGTGGTAGATTTCAAGAATGCATTGAAACAAGCAAAACAGGTTGTCCCATTTTCCACTTGGGTGGGCCACCTATCAGGCTTTTGACATTTACAAATACCTAATGTTTGACATTGTCTAAATCAGTTAAGGCTGTGAGTAAGCTCCAAATATGTACTAACATTTTACATGTAGGAGTTTTAAAAAGTGTATTTTCAGAAAGAGTTCGTGTAAGAAAAGAAAATTGCTTGTTTACAAGTTGCCTCAAGCCTATAAGGATTTTTAGTAGGAGCTCTATTCTAAAAGTGTGAAGGTATTTAATTATCTTTTGTGATTTAAATAAATTTTTTTTTAGATATTCAGTCCTTTGGGTCTGAAAACATTTGGGGTTTCAACATCTCGTGTTAAAAACTAAATCCCAAAGAGCTGACATCATTATCAGTTGAACTAAGCCAGAAGCCAGCTGTGAGCTGTTGTGGAAATAATGCATTTGATAGAGGACTTGGAGGTTGGGAAATTCCAAGTTGGAGGAGAGAAAGATGATAAAATGGTATGGGACCACAACCAAAAATGTAGATGAATTAGAGTTAAAGTTCAAAAAACACTTTAGACTGAGAAAGTTTCAGTAATTATGTTTTTAAACATCTGGATTAGAAGGACTTTTTAAACACACACACACACACACACACACACACACACACACACACACACACACACACATTACTACCAAAAGATCACTATTCAAAAAGCTACATGCAAAATTAAAAATCATACTAGGAAAACAATCACCTCAGACATAAGAGTTGATTTTTTAAATATTGATTTGTAAAAACCCAATACATGAGATCATGCAAACAACAAACTTATAGAAGAACAAATGTAATATATCTCAGTCTTTGACTTAGGGACTTAGTCATGGGAAAAATGTACAGCTTTAAAATAATAATTCTGTGTTGGCAATAAGTGATAAAAAGGCAAACCTGTGACACCAGGAATCTTATTCCCTTTGCTGGGTCATGCCATTTTCCCAGTCAGTATCGTCAGTTGGATTAGGGGTGGCCCTAGAGTCCTTGCTCTTCCTGAGCTATTTCTCAAAAGCCATTGGGAGTGATTTACATGGCACGGCTGCTGTCACTTTTGTGGCTGTAGAAACCCATAGCTTCTGAGAAGACTTCACACTTTAAAGGGAACAAGTCTCTATATGCCTTCATTATTCGTGTAAAGTGCAGGATAGTTCTCGGGAAATGACTTATTTTCTGGTGAAGGTAAGTGCTTTTTTGGTTTTCTTTTTCTGTAGCCTTCTCCCTAACAACTGATTTTGTTCTGAATAAATGAGGACAGCTAACACAATATAATGTGTGCATACAACTTTAACTTCTGCATTAACCTCCCTTTAGCTTCTTTTCTGCTTAGACCACAAATGTTGTTTTAGCTACAGACCAACATGTCAATTTTCTCTTTGTTGATTAAATTGCCAATTGTCTGCTCACCAGCTATTGCTCACGCTCTAGTTAAGTTGAGGTTAATTCACTGTGTTCCTTTTTCTTTTCTTTTTTTTTTTTAAATCGGTGTCTCACTCGTCACCCAGGCTGGAGTGCAGTGGCACGCATATTCACGGTCACCCCAGCGTCCACCTTCTGGTCTCCAGCGATCCTTCGGCCTCAGCCTTCTGAGTATCCGGAACTACAGATGCACGCTACCATGCCTGGCTATTTCTTATTTTATTGTAGAGGCGAAGTCTCACCAAGTTGCCCAGGCTGGTCTTGAACCCACGGGTTCAGGCAATCCACTCTCCTCCGCCTCCCAACATGCTAGGATTACAGGCTGAGCCACCGAGTCCGGTCACTATGGTCCTTTTTCTAAGGAAATAGAATCTCAAACACCTTGGTTTTCTCTTGTCTTGGTCATAATTTGGACTGCTTTGGAATGAATGTTTTTCTCATAAATCAGCACAAATTAGAACTTGCTTCAGATGACAAGTGCTCAGACTGAGGTCTGCCAATGGCATCTTGAAGGTTTGAAATTGCTTTCCATGAATTCTGAATCATCTAGATGCCAGTGTTATAATAGAACACCTAGTTATATCAGCACCAAGTCTGCGCTGGGGTATAATAGTGTTTGTGCAGAGTGGATGCTAAGTGAATGCACAGTTAATGTTTTGAGCAGTTGAAAAAGAGAATTTTTGAGCCAGTGCTTTATGGAGATGTTTCTGCTACTGACCTACATTAATTGAGGAAAGGTAAGTGAGCACTAAATATGCAGTGAATAAATCTGCTGCTTTCAATTTTAGCAATCAGTGAAATAAAAAATTTTTAACGTTGATTTCAGCAAAGTCACAGTGCTAAACTGGACTTTAAGTTAAAAAAAAAATAGCTTTTTCTATTTTTCATGTCTTATACTTGAAGATCACTTGTTAGGTAAATTGTGATTATTCTGAGCTAGCAATCTTAGAACTATTCTGATTCATTTAATATACAAATGTGAACCCACAATTATTACATTAGAAGGATTTGTATAAAAATACAGAAACAGATCAAATATAGAACCAGATCTAAGGCTATATATCTCTCTCATCAAGCCCAGTATCATTTGTCACATTGAATTATTAATTTGAAGCTTTAAAATGTTTTTGTTTGGTTGCAATTAACTTGAAATTTTATTTGTTTTTATGGCTGTATTTATGCCATAAATTTAAAATCTTTATTCTTAGTTTTATTTGTACTTAGTATATCTAAAGAATTTTGACTTAAATTGAATGCAAATAGTGTTGAGAAACAAAGATTTTTTTAAAAACTCACAAAAAATGAAACAGTTTCTCTCTTTCACTCTAAGAATCATTATGAGGAAATTTCAACTAAAAAAATTGTCTTGGGAAGAGATGGAAACATTCACCCATTTAAGTTATATTAACACTAGTGTAGCCAGCTAAAATGCGTATTTTTTGAAAATAAATGCTTTATTTGGTGATTTCCCAATACCATAAGAGGAGATCATAGAAGCTAGTGATTCATTTTTATTGCATATTTTCGAATGAAAACTATAATCTTCATATCAGCTTTTAGAGAAATACCAAAGTCTTGCATTATGAACATCTATTTAACTGCTACACCTTATTTGTTTCTTAGAACTTCTTTACTATAATCAAAAATTCTCATCTGCTTTCTTTGTCTGCCTTTGATTATGTTTTCAAAATATTTGCCTCATTAAGATGGTGTAATAGTAATCATGAATATTCCTACAACTAATAACAGTAGTGAAATAGAACTACTAAAACCTTTGGGTTTGTAGGATTTAACACATTTAAAATATTTTCTCCTATATCACTTCTCACAATGGTATTTTGAAGAAGGCCTGTGACTCAATTGATAGGTAAAGAAATAGAAGTACAGACTTATCCAAGGGCACAGAGTTAGTGAGTAATTTAACTGAGGAGGCTTTGCCTTGGCAACTTTTCACAACATTGCCTCTCCTCCCTTTCTTGCTGCCCTGGAAACATTCTCATGGTTCTCCCTCTGTTCTTCCTGCTTCAGCGTCTCTCCTCATCCACATCATCCTTCATGCAACACGAGAATTATCTTCTTACAGAAATAAATCTGGGCTGGTCAATCCTCTTCTTATGAAGGGTCTCTGCTAACATTAATTGAAAGCCAGAATGTAAAACATGGCCAGATCTACCTCTTTTCAACTTCACCTCACAGCCTCTTTTCATGTCAATCACAGCAAATTGCATAGGAGGAAGGACAAATACCCCTAGCATGTCCCAAATAGGTGGGCACTAGGCAACTACAGTGAGGCTGTTATACAAATTTCTATTTGCTTATTTAAGGCCCACATGTGGGAAGACTTGCCAAGATTATGACTTAATAATGCTTCAGGTATCTCAGTCATGATATGCTTAGGCCAGATATAGAACACACAACCATTATTGTGAAAAACACCAGGTACTTTTACTATTCTATATTTGGAATGTCCTCCCCTCAACCCACCCCAACTTGCCTGACAAAACACTCTTTAAATTCCATCACAGTACTCTTGGAATGTCTGACTAACTTCCTTAGCAGGCTCAGAGTCTCTATCTCATGTTCTCGCTAAACATTCTGGCTAAACACGTCTTCAGAATATCAATCATTCCTTGTTTGTAAGGTTTTCATAAAGTTGATACATATAAAGGAAGGGAAGAAAAATCACCGGTTACTCCATTGCTTATTTTTAAAAATATTGTTGTTTTGTTTGATCACATTGCAGGTTTTTCTAGTGTCTACCTCTTAGTTTTTAAAAATAATTCAGTAATCCTGCCACACATATAAGTGCCTTCTGCTCCTTCTCATTATTTTGTCTTGGAAACCATCAGTTTTCATGTCTGCTCAATCAAGTAGATATATTACTGTTAATTTAACCCTTTCCAAAGCATTCAAAGTATGCTGATTTTTTTTTGTTCTTCCTTAATCATGTATATTTGTCATTGTAGTCCTATCACCGTACTTGGCATGTTAAATATTCAGTAAATGAGTATTCAAGAAATCTTGCTTATGATGAACTTCAATCCCAGATACTACATATTAATGAACATTTATGGTGGGGTATGGGACATAGTAAGAAAAATAGAAAAATCCTCTGAATACTTTAATTTGGAGTTTTCTTTGGAAATATGTGAGATTACAATTCCTGTGGGTAGCATCTATCTACCAGATAGACGATTGTGTATTTATAAGTGTTTGGTCCTTCTTGAAATATTTCATTTGACTCTATCAACAACAAGAGCTATTTATTTATGCCATCAATAAAATAGAAAGGAGAGGATGCAAACATCTTTTGCAAAACATCTAATGGTTTATACTTGGATAGACACTAAGCTTGTGGCATGCAAATACTTTAAAAATATCAAATTAATCGTAAACTGAAAGGGCTCACTGCTTCAGAAAGGGCAGAACTGTCTTGTGGCTCAAGGAAATGTCACGGAATGAATAAAAGAGGGCTAATTATAGAAACTCTTGTTCAAGTTTCTGGCCTTTTTAAACCAACATTAGAATTTGCTTCAGCATATCAATGGTAGGTCAGAGTGGGAATGGGATAAGGGGTGAGTGAAAGAAACACTTTCCATTTGGCCACAAGTATACAAATGGTCAATGAAGTTACCTGAACATGACCCTGACAAATAATTGTTTGCTAAAATAAGCAATTTATGTGGAAAACTATTGACATTGGCATTTTACACATTGGCTTCCATCATATAACAGGAAACATAACATGGAAATAAAGTTGAGTATGGGAAAGAAACAAGAGATTTGGATTCAGGTTTGGATTCAAATCAGACTTTGGGTTCATTTCCCATTTCCATCTTTTATACTTCTGAAATCATAAGCAAATTGTTTAACTTTTGGTGAAAAAAACTCTCAAATCTTTAGATTTCTCATCTATAAAATAGAAATAATACTGCTTGCCTTGCCAAGCTGATATAAAAGTAAAAAGAGGTCATCACTTAGCATCTGGTACAAAGTAGGCATTCAAACAATGAGAACTATTAATCATCATATTATGTTACATATTGGTATTAAAAAAAAGAAAAACTTGGGTTTTGTCTGAGATAAAAGGCAATGACATGAGACATCTGGGAACAATAGGTTATCACAGAATTACTGCCATTTTTGGAGGTCATCTGGAACCTAGTTTATAGGATATTGTTTTAAAACCATCAAGCTATATGTAGACACAGGCTTCCTGAAGCCTGGAAACTTCTAATGCACCTTTTACAAGTTGAGTCAATAAACTGTAAATACATCTAGAAAATGACATATAGTTACATAAAGTTTGGGGAAGTATCTGCTCTGACAATCTACCCAGGATTTTTTCTGTGTGACGGTTCTAACCTGAGTCTGGCAAAGTCTTCTTGCAAGAGATCTATCAACCAAGGACCATAACTGTGTTCAGGTTCTCCTTTATATTCAGAATATTTTTCTTCCCAAAGATATATATATATACACACACATAAAGATATATACATAAAGGAGCTTTGCTTATGCAAGGAAGAACAGCAAGTTCACAAATAAACACTATTGCTCTATACCCTGTTCTTTCATCTGGATAAAATACTAATGAATATAAGGAATTGTCAAACCTTTTGGAAGCCAAGAAAGACACATAAGTGTTGGAAAAGTAGAAATGGAAGATTGGAGAAGGGGAGAAAGAATGTGAGTTTGGTATCTCTTTAATTAAAATGTATCAGCAGACTCAATTTGAGGTTCATATCAAAGATATAAATTAACTTTCTATTCAAAATGGAACTTAGAGAAAAAATCAAGATTATTTGGCAGGAGTTTGGGACTATGTAAGTGAGTGTGACTGATTCAGAAGAATGGTTCATTAAATTCTGTCAAAGTAAATGCAATATCTCTTTAAGAATTATCATTTTGTAATTTGTGCTCTTCTAACAATTACCTTTCCTTACACAATTATACGAAGAAGGAAGTTTGCTATCTAGGCTACATGAGAAGGTACCAACATTGATGGGTGGATTCTTTGTTTAGTCTGAGAATAAATCAAGTTCTCTTTTCCTGAAGATGCTTCCTCTAGATTTTAGTGTATTTTTGTGTCACTCCATCCTGCTCTACTCCAAGGCAAATAGGAAGGATATCATTTCCATATTACAGAAAATGAGAGTTTTGTTGTTGTTTTATATCAAAATGTCTCATTTGTGAGCAGACTTTTTTCCTCACCTGAGCCTCCTAATCATCTATAAAGACGTTTTTCTCTGTCCCATGATTGAGATGTCTG
Organism: Carlito syrichta; assembly: GCF_000164805.1. Classification (NCBI taxonomy): domain Eukaryota; kingdom Metazoa; phylum Chordata; class Mammalia; order Primates; family Tarsiidae; genus Carlito; species Carlito syrichta. Next base: position 485,189 of record NW_007019436.1, read on the forward strand.
ATTCTTGAGAGATATGAGATTTGTGAGAAAGCTAAAAGATGATGGCATAAATATGTATCTGTGCTTTTTCTGAAGTGTTGAGGGTTCTGAAGTTCTGAAGTGTTAGTCCTTGTTTACATAGTTATAATCATCTAGAATACACACTAGACTTCTGTGGAGTTGGTTAACTTATGAGGGAGAACCCCCCAAAACCCAGAATTTATTTATTAAAAATTGTGTATTTATTCTTACATGTTTAAACTTCAGTCACCTGAAAAGTACTATTCGTTTGATGCAATGCAACTATTGAGATGCTTTTTCCACTGCTCAAAACAGTTTTTGAACTCATCGATTTTGATACCGTTTGGTGTTTCTGCCGTTTTGTGTTTTACCATTTCCACATTGGCAAAAATGTTTCCCCTTGAAACCTTTTTTATCTGGAGAAACAAAAAAATATCACTCAGAGTGAGAGAAGTTGAATAGGGAGGGTGAGGCACAGGGGACATGCCGTTTTTAGTCAAAAACTGCTGAACACTCAGTGCGCTCTGGCCAGGTGTGTTGTCATGATGGAAGAACCAGTCACTTGTTTGCCACAACCTGGGAGGTTTCTTCTGCAAATCGCGATGCAACCTTCTCAAAACTTCCAGATAAAACTTTGACTGACTGTTTGATCTGGGTGTATTACAAGGGGTCTATCCTCCCAAACATAATTTTGTTTTTTTTTTGTTTTTTTTTGAGTTCCCCTTGTATATAACGTGCTCTCATATAAAACAGAGAGGCTCCAGGATCTGCTGCAAAAGACAGAAATGAGCTTCAAGGCCCTAAGACAAAGTCAGACACATAACTGATTTAATGACAAACACCAGGCAGTGTTTGTAATAAGCACTATATGATCAGGGAATAGAAATGTCTATTTAAATGCCCCCCCATAGATAATCGATTATACATCAATGTGCAAATTACTTCTTATGTCCAACAAAAGCTGCTTTGACACAGAAGATGACTAGGTTCTGTTCCTGGTGACTAGACATGCTTGAACATTGACAGCCTCCCAGTCCACTTCTAATGGGCTGTGGCCTGATGCCAGTTCCATACAGTCATCTAAATTCTTCTTCATATTGACCCTAAATGGGTGAATTGAAGGCCTAGAGGCTCAGAAAAACAGCATGTTAAAAGTTAATTCATAATTTTTATTTTATAGATCTCTATTAAAATGGAGAAAATTGAAGTACAAGGAGGGGGGATAATTTTGTTTTCCTGTTTCCTGCACTGTAATGTAAAAAGAATTTTCTGATATCTTTTAATTCGAGGAACTCTTGTTGGTAAAATGCTCTCTTAAAAGATAATCAAACAGGTGGTAAAATTTAGGACACAATACCCTAAAATATGACACCTTGATGTACTGAATATTTTAAACTGAAAGAATTTGAGAAATAGCATATACAGGAAGGATTCTCTGAGCTTCTCTCTTGAATAGGTCATGATAGTTGGAAATCATGTGAAACTCTTTTTCATCTTTTGGACATGTCTCTTTTCTAGAAAGTTCTCCATTGTCAGTTGTATGCATTGTAGATTTGTTTAAACTCTTGAACTTCAAGGTAGAGATAATGGTTTTATAGAAGCAAAAACTATTGTTACACTAGAGGCTATGTCTCTCCCAGCTTTTCTTCTAGTGACTTCTACTATTACTTGATTGTTGGGAGCCGGCCACAGAGGCCCACTGAGCATTAGGGATCAGGAAGGGTCATTGACCCCCGAGACCACTAGGATGAGTTTGGGAGCTATTGACCCTATTTCCTCCCCTTTTCTACTCAGCACTAACCAGATTAAGCTCCTGTGAGCTCAAAACATAAAAACTCTGAGACCAGGATGAACACAAGCTAACTTTAGAAGCTCATTGCTCTCATTCTTCTGCAAACTGCAGTTTTGGCTTTCACACATCACTTCTGCACTAGACCGGAGTCCAGTCTCTTTCTTTTTCTCTCTCTCTTTCTCTCTTCTTCCCCCCAATCACCGATGCCATCTCCACCTTTGGGGTGCCCTAGACCCGGCTGGAGCTGGTCTCTGGCAAGTGGTACCTGAACGTGGGACCTCAAGGTAAGCTTTCTTTTTCTTTTTCGGGATGGATAGGACCTCACCCAGGGTGCCGCAGACCCCTCTGTAGAGACAGGCAGAGCAAGGAAGGGTGAGCAGTTTAAGAACCATGATAGAATCATGGGCCAGAGTGAATCTAAAGAAAGGAACATGTCTACTAGTATTTTGAACATATTGTCCAATAAAGGAACCAATTGGCTTGCCTTTTGCATTTTGTATGCCTTAGCTTTATGGAATATTATCTGAGATGCTTTAAATCCACAGCACGATTTCTCTAAAATTCCAGCCAAAAATAAAGACACTCCCCTGCTGGCCGAAGCCTCATTGCCTCCTTTATTTTTTTTTTTGAGTTGGAGTCTCACTGTCACCCAGACTGGAGTGCAGTGGCCGCTCCCGGCCACCGCAGCCTCGACCTGCTGGGCTCCGGCGATCCTTCCGCCTCAGCCTTCCGAGTAGCCGGAATTACAGGCATGCGCTACCATGCCCAGTTGATTTTTTGATTTATTGTAGAGATGAGGTCTCGCTGCCCAGGCGGGTCTCGAACCCGCGGGCTCAGGCAATCCACTCACCTCAGCCTCCCAAAGGCGCGGGATTACAGGCTGAGCCACCGAGCCCGGCTCATTGCCTCCTTTAGATGATGAAGTTTTCCCTGAGGAGGAAATAGAGTTGGAGGAGGAAGTGATTGGATAGCATAAGTGAAAAAATCTTGCTAATGTTGCCAAGGCACCTCCTCCCATACCCTTTACTAGAAACAAGGTGAAAACACCGAAATTCACACCTGGGTATGTGTCTCCGGCTAATGTAGGCATGCAGGGAGCCAGAAAAAAGGCTGAGAAAGAGGGAGATTTTACCTTGTCTTCTTGCTTTCCAGTAACTTATATGGAAGAAGGCACAGTAAACGAGGCACCTCACTGGGAGCCGCTACCATATAAATTGATTAAGGAACTTAAAGAGGCTTGTACTCGGTATGGTCCTACGGCTCCTTATACTATTACTATTATGGAACAATTTGCCACTCAGTGGATGACACCACAAGATTGGCAACAACTTGCTAAAAGCTGTTTGTCAGGAGGAGCCTGTTTACTATGGAAAACTGAATTTGAAGATCAGGTAAGGATCCAGAGGGCTGTTAACCAGCAGAGGGATCCAAATCAGTTTCATATTTCTAGCAATACGTAGTTAGGAAAAGGAATATATGAGTCAGTTGACAGCCAGCTAATCTTACTCAAGGAAATTACTAACTCCAGACCTCTAAAAGATTTATATATTCAGGGAGTTAAAATTAAAGGTCTGCTAGATACAGGGGCTGATGTTTCTTGTATTGCTGGGAAAGACTGGCCGTCTTCCTGGCCAACACAAGTAGCCCCATCAGGACTCATTGGTATTGGTCGAGCACCCTCTGTAGCCAAAAGTTCTCAAATCTTAAATTGGACAGATAATGAAACTTCAGGAACCTTTTGTCCCTACATCATTCCTTCCATCCCCATTACACTTTGGGGATGCGATATTCTTGCTCAAATGGGCATGCTTCTGTATAGTCCAGATGACAAGGTGTCAGCGCAAACACTACAAATAGGATGTGATCCCTTAAATGGACTTGCAAAGAACAGACAGGGCATAAAAGGACCTGTTCAGGTTGTAGAGGGAAAGACCGGTCTGGTATTGGCTAGCCCAAAGATTGAGACAGGTGGCATGAATCCTGTTGAATCAAATAAATAGACCGGAGAAAAATGTAAGCAAAATAAGGGTTTTCACTTCCTTTGTCCTCTCCTATTTCTCCTATAACTCCAATTCCTGCCTTCCCTACTACTCTTGTTTCTTGTAATCTGTTCTGAGTCCCTTCGCCTTTATCTGGGAAGGGAGGGCAGGTGTCTACGGCTGTGGCGCCTAGCTCTGACTTTCAGTCTTTCTCTTTAACCTTCGGAGAAGGGGCAGGTGCCAAAGGCCATGGCACCTGTCCCCAGCCTTCAGTCTTTCTCTTTTACCTTTGGAGAAGGGGTGAGTGCCAAAGGCCACGGCACCTAACCCCAACCTCCAGACTTCTCACCCCCCCCACATATCTCTTCGCAAGGGGGTGGTTCAGACAAAAGGATATTAAAAATTCTTCTTTGTTGTCTTCTTATGATAAATTTCTCTCAAGTTCAACTTTCCCAGACAGAAGTAAAGGAATCATATAAGTGAATCCTGTTAGCTAACTACAAAATAGGTGTTAATAAGCAGACTAGACTGGAAGGACAAGTTCTTTTGGATGTATTTTATCTCTCAGTCAGCACTGGCACAAACTCCAAAAATTAGAAAAGGGCCCACAAACCCTCAACTATAACTATTGGACACAGCCTTTAAAGTCTTTAACAACTGGGAGGAAAAAAGAATGCAGGACCAAAAACATAAGATAAACTTACAGCGTACAGTCCGAGACATCGAGGTGGGAGAAGAGCTCACCATCTGCTACCTGGATATGCTAATGACCAGTGAGGAGCGCCGGAAGCAGCTGAGGGACCAATACTGCTTTAAGTGTGACTGTATCCGATGCCAAACCCAGGACAAGATGATCTGCAACTCTTTCACCATCTGTACTGCAGAGATGCAGGAAGTGGGTGTTGGCCTGTATGTCTTTGCTCAATCACCGCTGTGACCCTAACTGTTCAATTGTGTTTAATGGACACCACCTCTCAGCGTACCTGCTTGCTCCTTCGATGATATGGAAAAGGACTGGTTACTCATCCAGCGAGATACTGGCTTCCTGAAATGGAGAGACTGTGCTTATAACTCTAAGGTGGACTATACTGTACCTGGTGAAAGACTATATATTAGTGACTGGGGTTTTAATGGCTCTATGCTTGCTGCAACTAGAAGGCACTCCAATGAATGGGTACCAGACAAGCCATTCAACCTCATTTGTGGAGAGCTCTCACAGCCCTTCAACCAGTCAGCCTGTCTAGGCCTGTTGGACAAACTCAGCAGTACCACATTAAGGATGCTTGCGGTTCTCTTACCTGTTTTTGGTACTAAGTTGTTAAAATTGAGTATCATAGCAATGTTTATAAGGTGTCTTGTACTAGGTGTATTTTTAACTAATTGTTTAACTAATGCCTTTTATGAAGGTTTTGCTATTCTTGAGCAGCCATCTTATTTGATGATTCTTGTATAATTGTCATCTCGTTGGTATGATGCATATGGCTTACAGATATTGTATGAGACTAATGCTCTTTTAGAAAGACAGAAAATATTTTTGGCTACTTTTAATTTTAGGAGTTACAGATTTAATAGCTCCTTTTGAACTGTAACATTATCTAGGGAAGCTCATACAACTACGTTTGCTGATCAGCTGTCTAAAAACGTTTCTATAGCCATAGCTATTCAGGAAATCATAGACCAGAAGTTGGAAAGTAAGGTTAGTGCTTTGGAGGAAAGAGTTTTAGCAGTAGGGCAAGAACTTGTGACCTTAAAAAAGAAATTGGCCTCTAATGTCACTCTGAGTTTAAATCTGTCCATACTTGGGACAAAGTAACTTGGAATTTGGAACCATTCAGACCTGAGTATCTTACTAAATTATATCAAGAAATTCAGGCATCATTTGCTAATCAAAAATCATTAATGTCTATACTCATCAATGTGGGAATTTGCAGAGCAGTGATTCTTTTGTTGCTGTGTTTACTCCCAATCATCTTAGAGTGCTAAAGAAGAGCAATACGGAGTTTAATGGTTTTGTGCTAAAAAAAAAAAGGGGGGGGGGGCAGATGTTGGAAGCCAGCCACGGAGGCCCACTGAGCATTAGGGATCAGGAAGGGCCATTGACCCCAAGACCACTAGTATGCATTCAGGAGCTATTTACCCCATTTTCTCCCCCTTTCTACTCAGTACTAACCAGATTAAGCTCCTGTGAGCTCAAAACATAGAAACTCTGAGATCGGGATGAACACAAGCTAACTTTAGAAGCTCATTGCTCCCATTCTTCCACAAACTGCAGTTTTAGCTTTCACACAACTTATAATTTAAACTCGTATCACATCTAAGAGCCTTAGTATTGGTCACAGGCTTCTGGGTCATGATTTTAGGATTTATTGAAGGTGTAAATTGTAGAATATAGTTTTAGAAGACAGCCATTTTGTTGAAAGAATGTGGCTGGGTTACTTGCAGGTAGCCCACTGTGAACTTTGGACTGGGCCACATTCCAAACATTCTGGGATGGGCCACTTTTGTTTGTAAAGTAAATACTTAAGCTTCTATAGAATTGTTTAATTTGGTATAAATGAATCAGTTTAGGATGAAAAAGGAGAATATATCAGTCACGGATTAGGTTATCCTTTGTTATGGGATTTTAAGATTATCATATGAAAAGGGTTTAAAGGCAATCATTGATTAAGTTTTCATGGATTAAGTTTTCTGGTGGGTGGGGGGCACCCCTCCCACATCTGACTTTGTGTATAAAAGACCCGTTGTAATTCCCAATAACACACATTGCTTCTGCACTAGACCGGAGTCCAGTCTCTTTCTTTCTCTCTCTCTCTTTCTCTCTTCTTCCCCCCAATCACCAATGCCGTCTCCACCTTTGGGGTACCCTGAACCTGGCTGGAGCTGGTCTCCGGCAAGTGGCACCTGAATGTGGGACCTCAAGGTAAGCTTTCTTTTTCTTTTTCGGGATGGATAGGACCTCACCCAGGGTGCCACGGACCCTTCTGTAGAGACAGGCAGAGCAAGGAAGGGTGAGCAGTTTAAGAGCGGTGATAGAATCATGGGCCAGAGTGAATCTAAAGAAAGGAACATGTCTACTAGTATTTTGAACATATTGTCTGATAAAGGAACCAGTTGGCTTGCCTTTTGCATTTTGTATGCCTTAGCTTTATGGAATATTATCCAAGATGCTTTAAATCCACAGCACGATTTCTCTAAAATTCTGGCCAAAAATAAAGACACTCCCCTGCTGGCCGTATCCTCGGCACCTCCTTTAGACGAATTTTTCCCCGAGGAGGAAATGGAGTTGGAGGAGGAAGTGATTGGGTATCATAAGCGAAAAAATCCTGGTAATGTTGCCAAGGTACCTGCTCCCATACCCTTTACTAGAAATAAGGTGAAAACACCGAAATTCACACCTGGGTATGTGTCTCCAGCTAATGTAGGTATGTAGGGAGCCAGAAGAAAGGCTGAGAAAGAGGGAGATTTTACCTTGTCTTCTTGCTTTCCAGTAATTTATACGGAAGAAGGCACAGTAAACGAAGCATCTCATTGGGAGCCGCTACCATATAAATTGATTAAGGAACTTAAAGAGGCTTGTACTCCTACGGCTCCTTATACTGTTACTATTATGGAACAATTTGCCACTCAGTGGATCACATCACAAGATTGGCAACAACTTGCTGAAAGCTGTTTGTCAGGAGGAGCCTAATTACAATGGAAAACTGAATTTGAAGATCAGGTAAGGATCCAGAGGCCTGTTAACCAGCAGAGGGATCCAAATCAGTTTCATATTTCTAGCAATATGTTGTTAGGAAAAAGGAATATATGAGTCAGTTGACAGCCAACTAATCTTACCCAAGGAAATTACTAACTCCAGATCTCTAAAAGATTTATATATTCAAGGAGTTAAAATTAAAGGTCTGCTAGATACAGGGGCTGATGTTTCTTGTATTGCTGGGAAAGACTGGCCGTCTTCCTGGCCAACACAAGTAGCCCCATCAGGACTCATTGGTATTGGTCGAGCACCCTCTGTAGCCAAAACTTCTCAAATCTTAAATTGGACAGATAACCGGCAACCTCTCTAGGGGCTTTTCTCACCACCCAGCAGCGGGCAAGGAGACTGCCCAGAATGACTCCAAATCCCAGTGCAGCAATCACTTCTGGCACAGGAATTTGTTACCAATCATTTTCTGGTTGGTCGTGAGAAAGTTTCCCATGGCAGGTGGTCCATGGTGCCTGCCTCTCTTCCCCATATCCTTTCCTCACTCCCCCCAGTGCTTCCTGGGATCCCCCTGCCACATAAATGCCTTGCTCTTGAACGCTTTTCTCAACATCTGCACCTCTGTCTGTTTTGAAGCTGAGGAAGTCTCACAGCACAGCTGTGTCAGCAAGGTTTGGTTTGGTCTTTTCTTCAGGTGTGGAGGTCAAGTAAAGGTTCTCTAGAGAGGAACCAATGTCTTGGCACATTGCTCTTTCTCTCCCTCTCTGTCTAGTTCTCAGAAGTCATCTGCATGTCTAGAGTAAGAATGGGCTCCAGTCAGTGTGATATCAAGGACAGAGTTGAGGCAGTAACTCTCTGGAGAGCAGAAGGGAGCAGAGCAGAGTGCCCACAGAGCTGGGATCAGAGCTCCCCAAAGTTGCTTCTTAGAGTGGTTGTTCTAGGGAATGATCACCAGTATGCCTGGGAAAAAATAAATTTTATATGATCTCAATTCAGTCAATACTTGGTTAAATAGGTTTCTTAACTGCAGGTCATCTCAGAGCCTTTAAAATATAACTTATGAATCTCTAAGAAGGGGAAGTTTTATTCAAACTTATTTGGCATCAACATGCTGTCATGGAGATTCCCACAGGTCTAATGTCCCATGAGATACGAGTTTAAGAAATACTGGTCTAGCAGAAAGAGCCCTCACCTAACCACGCAACCCCAGATGAATGGCCTCGCCTGAGTCACTTGCCCAAGGTCACTCCCCCCATAAGAGGCAAGGTGGGATTTGAATAGACAATCAAACAAATAAATAAGAGAAATAAAGGAAGGAACCAGGAACATAATGGAGCTGCAGTATGATGCTCAAATTCACCTGCCAGTACGGGGGTGGGGGGGGGGGTAGGGAGAGTGACAGAGAGAAAATAAAAATAATATAGCTATTTTCTTCACAAACTGTGGGTTCAATTGCTATCAATTACTGTGGCTTCCTACATTTATTGATAACCAAGTTATTTCTCTTTCCAACAATAGCTGTGCTGTTGTTGAATTACTCGACATTATTTGACTTATATATAATGCTGGTGCATCTGGTTTGCATGTCCTCACACAGAGGTTTACAATTCAGTGGCCTGTGAGGAGGGAGGCCACTTGTGGAGCATAGATAAGGCTTCACGGCCGTGGCTGCTGCAGGCAAAGGCAGTGTTCACGAGGCAGGCTGCCTGCATTCATATCCCACCACTTAAAGCTGTGTGATGCTGGGAAGGGGAGTCACCTCAGTCTCCTCTTCTGTAAAATTGGAAAGATGAATAGAATCCACTACCCCAGAAGAGTCAGTGAGGTCATATGGGAAGAAAGCATAGCACGGGATCTTCTCAATAAACATGCACTCTCTTTATCATCCCGCTCTGAGATTTCCCCCTTGAAAATGACAAATGAGCCAGGCTCGGTGGCTCAGCCTGTCATCCCACACCTTTGGGAGGCTGAGGTGAGTGGATTGCCCAAGCCCGCGGGTTCAAGACCTGCCTGGGCGGCGAGACCTCATCTCTACAATAAATCAAAAAATCAGCCGGGCGGGGTAGTGCGTACCTGTAATTCTGGCTACTCGGAAGGCGGAGGTGGAAGGATCGCCGGAGCCCAGCAGGCGAGGCTGTGGTGGCCGGGAGCGCCCACTGCACTCCAGTCTGGGTGCCAAGTGAGACTCCAACTCAAGAAAAAAAAGAAAAAAAAGATAACAACAAATGAGGCCTGGCACAGAGGCTCACACTTGTGATTCCAACACTTTGGGAGGCAGAGGAGAGAATATTTGCTGTGAGACTGAGTCGAAGAGACCGGCTAGGGAAGTGAGGAGACTTGACTGTCAAGTCAAGGAATTTCACTTGACTTAGCAGGTGAAGGAGGGCCTCTGGAGGATTCCAAGCTGAAGAATAGTTGGTGGGTCTGTGTTAGAGAAAGGATGAACATGGTAAGAATCCATAGAAAAAGGAGTGATGCCATCAGCAAGGAGATTACTGCAAGAGTTCTGGGTAGACATTATGTCACAAAGGCTATCTATGGAATATGGTGAATGATGAGACAGGAAGAGGGCGAGGAAGAGAAGGATAGCTGGAACCACTTGGAAGACCAAGTTGAAGGTGGGACAACCAGCAAACAGACAATTAAGGAGGCAACCAAGGAGAGCAAGATCAGTTTCAGTGCACATAGTGGGAACACCTCCAGGATGTCTAGATGGAAACACAGCACCTTTACTGCTTAGAACCCACTGCATCTTGCATGTTCTAGAGTTTCTCTGCCCAGTACAGAAGCCACCTGCTACTTGTGTCTACTTAAATTTAAGTTAATTAGAATTAAATACCAATTCCTCAGTTGCACTCACCACATTTTATGTGCACAGTAGCCACCTGTGATGAGTGGCTACTGTGCTGGAATGTGTAGACAGAGAACATTTCCACCATTGCAGAAAGTTTTTTGGACAGAGCTGGTCGGAAGGTTTGCTTGATCGTTACAGCCCCATTTCCTTCACATGGTCCTTAGTTCCAGCAGCCTCCAAAGAGCAATTCCAGAGTCCTGGAAGGTGAGATTGACCCTGTCCCCACCTTGCCAAGAGAAAAGACTTGTCAAGTACCTGCCAAGAGAGACAGCTGGCCACTCAGATGATCTTGGCAGGAATAATGTACCTTTGCAGGTCCCCATCGTGCCAAGGTGGTAGATGCCTACCAGAACCTGCCAAATAGTCTGCTGCTTGCTCTCCGGATGCCCAGCATCACCGTGGTGCCCCAGAGCTAGGCAAACACCATTGCCACCTTCTGCTTGTTCTCAAGCTGAGAGACAGGGGAAGGGAGAAGAAAAAGAGGTCATCATGATGGAAAACATGCAAACCCACAACTTGAAGCTGAGCTCAGTCTCGGAGGGCTGAGTGGGTCACTTTATCACCATAGTAAATTGCCTGCAATTAACTGAGGAGAAATAACAAATTCATTTTTATCTGGCTTTGGAATACAGTGTGGTTTTTTGTTTGTTTGTTTGTTTTTGACTTGGAATCTCACTCAGTCACCCAGACTGGAGTGTAGTGGCTGCTCCCCGCCACTGCAGCCTCGATCTGCTGGGCTCCGGTGATCCTTCTGCCTCAGCCTTCCAAGTAGCTGAAACTACAGGCATGCGCTACCATGCCCGGCTAATTTTTTTGATTTATTGTAGAGATGAGGTCTCGCCAAGTTGCCCAGGCTGCTCTCAAACCCGTGGACTCAGGCAGTTCACTTACCTTGGCCTCCCAAAGCACGGGATCACAGGTTGAACCACCAAGCCTGGCCACAGTGTGGTTTTTGTTCATTCATTTCAGATTTATGGAGACTCTGCTCCGTGCCAGGCTCTGGTCTGGGATGCAAAGATGAGCAAGAACCAGACCATGACTTTGAGGCCTTCTCAAGGCAGATGGGGAAAGACACAAAAGTAATTAAGTGTGAACAGGTTGGGCGACAGGTATGCAGGTTATGAGTAATCAATCTTCCCTGAAACAGCCAGAGAATAGCGGAGACAATAGGGTGATTTCAGCCTGAAAGATTTTTTTTAAAAAGTAGAATTGACTAATGTACCAGACTGTGAGTCTGACAGGCAGAGGAAACCACATAAGCAAAGAGGATCTTTGGAGACACCAAGGCAGTTATTTTTGGAGGTTCGTCAGACAGAAAAGGGAAGAAGATAGAGCCTGAGAAACTGGCAAAAGCCAGTCTCAAAGGCCTCAAGTGTGGTATAAACAGGCATGGGCTTTCAACTCCAAATCTGATTGGAAGATTCTGACATGTGCCCCCACCTAGACTCCTAGAGTCATGACAGACATCATTAATCGATCAAGATTGCACAGCAAGTCAGTGAGTCCAGATTCCTGTCAGGACATCATGACCTCTTGCCATCATCATCCACTAATGTGCTTCAGCAGGTGAAACAATGCTTGCTTCCGATCTCCAGGGCACCAGGGGAAGCTGCTGGAGATTTTGACCACAGGATAGAAAGTGACATGATCAGATGTTTATGGGTTGTAAGTTTTGTTTTAATATTTCTGCTTGCAATAATGTCTGCTTGAATATTAAAACAAGCCTGAAACTGCAGTTCACATCCCATCTGGCCAAGGACACTCAGCCCAGAAGCCTTCTGGGTAGAGAGGAAGTGAGCCAGGATTGGGAATTCTTTTGTCAGTAACCTCCAGCAGGTTATGAGAAACTGATTTGCACCTGGTCTGCTTAGAGAACTTGAGCAATGAAACTGTAGGCTGTCTGGGCTGGCAGGTCCTCGAATTTTGTGTGCCCAGAGTGAGCGAGAGACCTGCCACAGGTCACATAGCAAGGTCATATCAGATACAAGATTAGAAATGGACTTTTCTGACTCCCAGTCGAAGCCATATGTCCTCTCCAACCAAGGTGCTTCTTCTAACTGGAAAACTTTCAGGCATCACCAACCAAAGGGGATGACATCAAAGCACACAGTGGCATTGAGATTTACTGTGGAAACATTTCAGTTAATAGCAAAAGCAAATTTCACGGCTTCGCTATGTTTCTGGGCCACCGCTGAACCACAGAATCCTTAGCAACCAGGAGCTCAACCTAGCAACCACAACTGGGGCCAACAGAGGGAAGGAGGGTGTCTCACCAACACACTGTTAATTATGATATTTCTAAGTAGCAGGGGAAAGACATTGAGAGGACAGTGCTCACATATTTATTACAGCACCCACTGTCAGCTGTGAGGATCTGATCTTAAAATATGGGTGGACCCCATCCTCCCCAATCAGCTCACGTGGAGAGAAGGGGAGGGCTTCCACTAACCCTCACTGTCTTCCTGCTCTTCCTCATGTCCCTCACCCTCTCCCATGTCCCATTTGGAAGAGAAGACACAGATCAACAAATGTATCCATTTCTGATCCAAAATGATGAGGATAAGGGGAGGTTGGCTCTTAATCTTCTAAAGAGCCAAGTGTTTTTCAAACACCTATGCATAATGTTCTGGCAAAAGCTATTCTTTCAATCAAAATTGTGGAAATAGAAATGAATCAAATGGATGGAATACATCCAGTCACAGCCCCAATGTCTATGAACAGGAGAACATACTAACATAGGGCAGCATATTCAGAGCACAGTGATGGAGCTCTATGCACCACTAAAAAGAACTGGCAACTGAGACACATGGCCAAATGTGTGACTCTCACAGCCCCAACATTGTGCCAAAAGGTCAGACACAACAGGTTCCAGGCTGCATGCTTCAATGTATGTGAAGTTTAAGAGCAAGTGAAACTAACATAGAGTAAGAGAAGTCAGAAGGAAGATCAAGTGAGGAGGACACATCCAATGGGGCTTGCTCAAGGAAGCCTTCCGTGGGGTGAGGAATGTTCTAGATCTTCATCTGGTGTGGTTTCTGGTGTGTTTAAGAACATATCTGAGAGTATCACTGACTTGTACCCTTAAAATTAGTATACTTTATACATTTTCCTGCATGTTTTTTATGAAACCTCAGTTAAAAAAAATATCAAGTTACAAGATGCCTAGAGTTTGTTTGAGGCAACCAAAGCCTCATGGTCAACCAAATGCTGCAGGTAGTTTAGCAAAATAAAAGAAAAAAGAAAATCCCAAGTGTTGTCTGTACATTACACCAGGCTGGGTTTAGAGCCCCCAGAAGATTCCTACAAACCAGAGAGAGGCCGGGTTTGCATTTGGAGCCAGAAAGACCCAGACATACCCACAACTCTACCCTCCTCTAGATATGATTTTGCATGAGTCTACTGCCCTTAAACAGAGGCTCATTTCTCCCTTCTCTGAAAAGGAAGGATTGTCCCACTGGGGCTATTTTGAGGACGCACAGAGTTGGTGTGTACAACACTGAGCACTGTGGCCAGCACTCAATGAAGCTCAATAAATCAAGGCCTCCATTCACTGCTTTCTCTCTCCCTCTGTGTCTTTGCCTAGGCTGTTCCACCCTCCAGAGACATCTTTCTCCATAGTTGCCAAAGTTTGTGCCCAGACTCCACAGAGAGTGAATCAGGTATGGCTCTGCCCTCGAAGGGCTCCCAGTCTGCTGAGAGGTCAGATGTGCAAAGAGGCAATGACATACACTGGGCAGGGAAACTTTGGGCAAGGGCAGAGGAGTCGAATGGGAAGATGGGAGGCTTCCTGGAAGAAAAGAGCTGTGAAACAAGTGGACATATTTAGTGAGTGGAGTGAGTGCTGGGATACAGGAAGGTTCTCCAGGAGGAAGGACAGTGGCCAGGGCACATGGTGCCTTTGGGCATTAAGAACTCTGTGGATGACCTGTTGTGCAAGCCATGGTTTGGAGCTGGGAGCTGCTCTTGGATGGAGCATGTAGCTCCTGAACCTCCCTGATGGAAGCAGCGAACACCTGGGTGTCCTCCCCCTTGATGAGCACAGTGGAGGCCAGGGATGCCAGGATCTGACTCTGATTTAGAGGAATGTAAACCACCCCAATCAGAACTGGGCAGGCCTCCCCCAAGTCTCTACAGGCAACCTGCCTGGGAATTCCCAACCCTATGCTTCCTGAACTTGGGACCAGCTCCAGGAGGGAAGTGCTGAACATTGACCCAAAAAAACCATTCCATGAGTGACTGCACTGTCGACTGATCCTTGTGGAAGTCTCAGAGATGGCAGGGAAGGTATGCATCCAGTTCCCACTTCCTTGTTGGAAACTACATGGGGGGAGTACTGGGAATTCATGTACATGTTTTTGGAGGGGAAGTAAGTTTTAATTGAGTGCACACTACGATGTACAAGGTGCTTTTTCCCTATGAGGTAAGCATGGGTCTCTTGAGCTCACAGAGAAGAAACTGAGGATCATGGAGATAACGTTACTTGTCTCACCCAGTAGGGAGGGGCAGAGTTAATAAATGTCAGTCAGCAGACCCTGAACAATTATCATTATACCATAGAAAGGGGTTTGGCAGTTGTGGAAAACTGCCAGGAGAGGAAGGGGGGGAGGGAGGAGGAGGTCACACTTCATCAATAATGGTACCTGATCTCAAACCAGGTAACGTGGAGATCAAAAGTGAGGCCTGGCCACCTCAGTGGCTCAACCGGTAATCCTAGCACTTTGGGAGGCTGACTCAAGTGGATTGTCTGAGCCCGTGGGTTCGAGACAAGCCCAGGCAAATTGGTGAGACCTTGTCTCTACAATAAATAAAGAATTAACTGGGCATTGTTGCACATACCTGCAGTTCCAGCCACTTGGAAGGCTGAGGCAGAAGGATCTCAGGAACCCAGCAGGTTGATACCGGTGTGGTCATGAGTGTGCCACGGCACTCCAGCCTGGGTGACAGGGTGAGACTCCCACTCAAAATTTTTAAAAAGTGAGTCCCAAACCATACCTGTACAAGGACCAATTGTATACCTAACCTTGAATTGTACCCTCACATCTTTAAAATGAGATAAATGAATAAGTAAAGGTCAGCCATCTACTGAGACCCTGATTTGGACATTTCCAGGGAGCTGGGTGTTGCCCTACCCATTTCACAGGAGGAAAAAGAAAGGCTGAGAGAGTAAGTGACCCAGGGGTGCACAGTGGGTCAGACCCCAGAGCATGTGGCCTTCGGCCATGACAAAGGGCTGAGCTGACACAATGGGAAGAACAAAAGCACCAAATGTGAATGGAGACCGAGGCAAATCCTAGGCCGGCCTCTTCCACTAAAAATCTGAGTGTCCTTGGGCAAGTCACCTCACCTCGCTGAGCCTGGTTCCTCCTCTTGAGAAACAGATGGGTCATAACTCCTTACCTCAAAGGGCCATTAGGAGGATTAAGCGAGAAAAGGCCTGGCAGCACACCTGGTATGAGCAAAGCATCCCCCATCTTTCTGTCTGAACACCATTCTTCTGCCATTGACAACTGGGTCATTAAAAAAAAAAATATCCTAGGCCAGGGTCTGGAATGTGACAGCCAGAAGCAAAATGCTGGGAGTCAAGGATTATTATCATTATTATTATTACCACTGCTGCTGGGCACATTAAGAAAAAAAAGAAAACCAGGCTAGGTTGCAGATAAATAAATGATAGGGATAAATTAGTAGGAAAGCTTTGCAAATTCAATGTGTCCTGGTGCTCAGGAGATCTTGAGTAAGTTCCATTGAAGAGTGAAGATGTGGCATGTGGTGAGGGTTCATGCAAGAATGAGGTAAAAGCAGTGGTCAGGAAGGGGGTCTTGCCAGTGCCACTTGGAGGGTCTCGGCACTGTCCACCCTGATGTCCCTGCTCCAGCTGACCCAGCTTTATCTTTGCATTTGGTGCTCAGTGTATCTGCTTTCATAGCACTTGTCTCATTCATTCCACCCATTTGCAGCTCACAGTCGCCTCATCCAGGCAGTCTTCCCTGATTTGTCTCTACCCTGTCAGACTGGCCTCAGCCTACACACAGCTCTATTTAGACACATGTGCCTCCCACTATGAATAGCCTGTTGATGTGTGGCAGCCTCAAGCCACCACCAGAAAGTGAGTCCTTTGATGACAGAGATCCAGGTGGGGTATCTCTGTGTGCCGGCAACTGGCATCTCATAAGATTAATAAATTCCTGTGGATAAATGACAACGAGATACCAGCAAATGTCCCCAACTAGAAGCCATAGATGGTGGGAGGAAGTTTGTCTACCCACTGAACCATGTTCACGATGCTACTCATACCATATCTGATGACCCCAGGCATCCACTGGCTGAGGAAGGGGAGCCCTGACCTTTCCACTCCTCTTTTCCACGTCTTCTGAGATCCCCAGCCACTGCCCCTGGTCCCAGGACCCAGGCAGTGTGTCCAAATGAAGACAGAATAGTCCCCAAAGACCCAGCAAATCAACAATGGGGAGAATTAACATGTGATTAACCTGTCTCCAGCGACCACAGCAGCAAGGGATTAGAATATTGAAAAGATGTGATTTTAGTAAAGTTATGGTCAGTTAGGCATGCTCAGTCACTTATTCACTCAACAAACATTTGTTGAGCACGTGCTGAGGGCTAGACCTTGTCTAATCAGAAATGAACAAGACATGAAAGACTGGCTCTCTCAAGGCACATAGGGTGAGGGGGAACACAATAGAAGTAAACACCCAGGCTTGGCTCAGTAGCTCAGCCTGTAATCCCAACACTTTGGGAGACCGAGGTGAGTAGATTGCCTGAGCAAGCAGGTTCAAGACCAGCCTGGGCAGCATGGTGAGACCTCATCTCTACAATAAATCAAAAAATCATCTGGACATGGTAGCACGCACCTGTAGTTCTGTCTACTTGTAAGGCTAAGCTGGAAGGATTGCCAGAGCCTAGCAGGTCGAGGCTGCTGTGACTGTGAGCATGCCACTGCACTCCAGCCTGGGCAAAAGAGTGAGACTCCAACTCAAAAAAAAGAAAAAAAGTAAGCACCCAGTGTGATCCAGATGAGGGATTATTACCAAGGAGACAGCAGAAAAGACAGGAGCATGCAGTACCTTAGATGGAGGGCTGGGAGCCAGAGACACTAACACAAGCGTGGTGGCCTGAAGACTGAGCACAAGGACATTTGTCACCTTGTCATTAGAAATGACACAAAGGTTTGAAACTGAGTAAATGGACAACATTGGAAATAGTTCAGGGACGCTTGCCTCCCATCGTGAATATCTGGTCATTAAAAATACAGTGTGTGAGGCTTTTAGCAACACACAGTGTATTAGGAACTATGTAAAATATTCATAGGAAAAATGCTCAGATAGCATCTTCAGAAATTGTCTCAGAAGTTCCTCTGGGTGGGGCTCTGGGGAGTGGTTATTAGCACTTGTTTTCTGGCTTGTGTGTGTGTGTGTTAATCTTTTTGCATTTGTGGGGTTTTGTTCCCTGAGTTTTCCACAGGAAGTATGTATTGATTTAATTTTTTTTAAACAGCTGCTTCATTAAAAATATAAGTTAGAGGAGACTAGCAATAAAGCCCATAAGAGGAAAAGAAACATGGCACGGACTGCCAAGGAATGTGAATAGGGAAGCGTGTGCCCAGCTGCTGTTGGGTAGCAAGTTCAGCGCCTCTCACGGACTGCCAAGGCCTTGCCCTACCCAACTTGCTCAGTGCTGCCATCAGGATAGTACTGATGGTGATGATGATAATAACAAGAACAAAAACAATAATAAAAACTGGCATTGACTGAGTGCCAGGAATGGTTCAAGTGCATTATGACTTTATCTTATTTAATTTGGTGGCCGGGGCCTCTTAATCTCCCAGTTTTACAATGAGGAAACCGAGGCCTAGGGAGATGAAGTTCTTTGCTTAAGGGCACCCAGCTTCAGTGCTGGTTGCTAGGATTTCAGTTTGGCCATATCAGACTCCACTGTCACCAGCGAATGTCCAGGGGTCAGGGGAACCGACTGTTACAGATGAATTAGAAGCAGATGTCATTATGGTCCAGATGACCAGAGGCAGGAGCAGAAGAGGGCTGGGCCAGGGAGGAAACTGGGCTATAGAGCTGCCAAATAAAATGCAGGACGTCCAGTGAAATTTGAATAATGGACACTTTTTCGACACTGGCCATGTACATCTGTCCAAGTTATTTTTCATTCCAAGGACTAGCTCATGGTCACCTCCTCCAGGCAGCCTTCCTGGATACATGCCCAATCCTCCAGTCTTGCCTGTGCAATATTTGGGAGATACTTATACTGAAAAATTATTCATTGTTTATCTGAAATTCACATTTAACGTATCATATAGTTTCAAATAGCTAGAAGGAGGGTCCTGAATGTTCCTGACACAAGAGAAGTGGTGATTCCTAGAGATTTTGACTGCTAATTATCCTGATCTGATCACACACATTATATGTATGAAACAGTACTATGTACCCCATACATATGTACAGTTATGTTCATCAAAAATAATGAATTACTTTTAAAAAATGTGTTGGACAATGCTTACCATATTCAGTAAACATCAATGAAAAGAAAAAATCTTGAAAAACAGAAGAACTACCAAACTGCCCAGCTGGCTGTGCTATTTTTCACTCCCATCAGAAGCGTGCAAGGGTTGCGGTTCTGAAATTTTCCCAACACCCAATGAGATCAGCCCTTCTGAGCACAGCCATTCCAGGGACCGTGCGGCAGTGCCTCTTCATGGGTTTAGTGTGAATTTCCTTAATGGCACACTAGACTGGGCGTATTTTCATGGGTCTGTTGGCCACCTGTGTATGTTCTTGGTATGTTCAATGCTTCGTCCATCTTTCTGGTCAGTTTGTTTCATTTACAGGTTGTAAGTATTATTTTCATAGTCTAGGTAACTTCATTATCAGATACATGATTTGCAAATATTTTCTCCCAGTCTGTGACTTGAGTGTCTTTCAGAGAGCAGAAGCTCTTAATTTTCATGAAGTTAATTTATTCTCTTATAGACGGTGAGATTCTTGTCACATCTAAGGAAGTCTTTGCCCAATTCAAAATTACAGACTTTTTACATTTTGGTCTATGGCTTATTTTTTGTTGGTTTTTATATATGGTGTGAGTTATAGTTTTCTTTTTCTTTTTTCTTTTCTTGGCTTGACAATATCTAACTATTCATCACCATTTGTTTCCCAATCATATATGCTTGAAAAGAAGCTCTGGGGTAGAAATTATCTACCACACTTCACCTAGTGAACTCCTACTTATTCTGCAAACCCAAGCCAAATGTCCCTTTTCCTAAGAACCTTCCTTGACAAAGGCCAGAGGCAGGAGCAGAAGGAGGGCTGGGCCAGGGAGGAAGCTGGCCCAAAAGTTCTTTTGGGTGCCCTCTGTTGTTCACAGCATTTCATGCAACCTCTGACATATTCCTCTGACATATTGCTATCTCACACAACTGCATCAATTTCCATATCCTGCTCAAATGAAAATTAATGGATGAGAACCTGAATTCTAGCACTTAGCACAGGTCTAGCACAGATGGTGGGGCGGTTGGCTGGAGAGGAAAGGAGCTCAGAAAACAATTGTTAAAATATATACAAATGAGTGAAATGCTCCACAAGTGATCCACCTGCTTTTTTAAGCAATTAGATACCCAACTTTCAAGGTCCTGCTCACAGACCAATTCATCGGAAATCCACCCTGAAGGCACCCCCGATGCTCCCCACCCACAGTGTTTACAGAGTGTCCTATCTACTGACTTAGGCCAAGCCTGTGCCCATCACCCTCTATATACATCATTTCATCTAATCCTCACACCAACCTCATGAGCAGAGCTACAGCCAGTCACCATCATTTTACAAAAGAGGACACAGCTGTTCAGAGTGGTTAGTACCAGAGCTGGGGGTGGGAGCCCAGACAGTGACTCCTTGTTGCCACCTCTCAGTGCACCACCATCTTGGCTCCCTTTACTGCTCAGGCCTCACTCCCCGACCAGCCCAGACCCTGTAGGGGCAGTCCTGACCTCCCATGTGACCAGCCCCATCCTGCCCAGTGACACACCCCACCTGAAGGCCCTCCTCCTTACCTCGGGCCACACACCCATGATGAAGGAATTGCAGTCTGCCAGCTGGTGCAAGCACAGCTCTGTCCTGGAAGTAGAGAAGGGACCAGAAGAGAGGGCGCTGCCCACACCTGAGAAGAAGTAGGGTGAATGATCAGTTCAGCGTGGGGCTCTATGCGACGGCCAGGCAGACCCAGTGCTGCCCCAGCCTTGTTCCCACAGGTCTGTCCCAGGACATCTCCTAGTTCCCAAATATTCCTCACTCTTGGCCCTTCCTCAGCCCTACTTAAGAGCTGGGAAACCCCAGAAAAAAGGATTAGGAAATAAAATCAGAGGAGCAGGTTCTAACCCCGGGTCTTCTCATTGGCTAGGTGTCCTCGCTCAAGGGCAATACTGAAACAGTTGGCACGAATGAGCTCTTGCAGGATGTAGAGTTCCAAGATTACTTCTGTCAGCCCCATTCCATGGGCATAAATGTTAGTCCCATTTTACAGATGGAAAAACAGGGGTGCTGAGGTTTAGGACCTGGTCCAAGGATTCACAGCTAGTGAACCTGCAGCCAGGAGTGAGCCTGAAGTTTTTGGCCCCCAGAGGCCAGACTCTGATGCTGTCCCACCAACCACTCCCTCTCCAGGCCTCAGTCTACACCTTATAATGTGACATGACACTCAAGGCCCCTCCCAGGTTCCTTGAGCACAGGGCCTGCCGACTTGAGGAAGGCCATTCAAGGGGGTGGGCATGGCCATGCTCCCTACCTCCTCGATGCAGACTCCACTCACAAAAAAGCATCATGTGGCCTGGTCTCGGGTCCTAACCCTCATGCAGGTTCAGATGGGCTCCTAGGAAGCAAGGTTTTATCACCAGTTCCCAGCCGATTTTTCTGGTTCTGGGTTTTTTCATGGCCTCTTCCCTAATTCTCTACAGAACCCCCACTCCCCTCTGCCTCATGATCTTGAAAGACCCTCATCAGATAAGCTTCATGTCCAATCCCAACCCTGCCACTTAGCAGACAAGGTGTTTCTCTTCTCTGAGTCTCACTTTTTCTCATCTATAAACTGGGCATCCTACAACCTGCCTTGCAGGATTAAATGAGATGTATATAACTCAAGACCAGCCTGGCTCACAATGATGCTCTGTGTATTTCCCTCACACTCTTCTCCATTCACTAGAAATTTAATCTGAGAAATAATTAAGCACCTGTCTGGTGCCAAGTCCTATGTTAGGTCCTGGGGAGGCAGAAAGCAGGATGGCAGGGCCCCTGATTTAAATATCTCACAGTCAACCTGGTGAGGAGGAGATAGCCATATACCGTTGCATGGCTGCTGCCAAACCAGATAAACATACTAGGCACCAAAGTGGGTTTAAAGGAGAAACTGAGGTGCGAGAATCAGGTATCATACCTCTAAGAAATGGAATTTGGTGTAGAGTTTTGAAGGATGAACAGGAGTTTGCCACAGGAGTGCATGGAAGAAGGAAAGGAATTTTGTAGAAGTGGGAACTATTTTTCCCCCCTTTGTAAGTCTCCATGTGGGTGACGGACCTGCCTGGCAGCAGCAGAGTTAAATAAAGGGAGATAACTAGGGGATCCCAAGGAAACCCCTCAAATGAACATGACTCTCTGAGGGGTCTGAGCTGCTCTGACTCCCCAGGGTCCCTCAGTCTCATTGAGACAGCCTCTTACTTCAGAGGTTGCTTTGGTCAGGCTCCTAAGAAAGTCAAACTCACAGAGGGCAGACCCCTGACACTGGGCATCCAGGACTGGCCAGGCCTGGAGTGGAGGCCTAGTGCCATCTGGTAGCAGCAGTTCAGCCTGTCCTTCTTGAGCAAATGCCAGGGTGCACCTCCAACCCCATCTTCCAATCCCTAAGAGAAGGCAATGGCTCCAGCCCCTGAGACAAGACTCACCCCTGGGTGCAGAGGACATGGTCCCAGTACGGGGCTTCAGGGCTAGAACGCGACAGCTGTGGAGTCCTCCAGTGTTCTGAGAGGCCAGGAATGGAGCCCCTGAGAGGGGGGGCTGTGGGACTGGAAAGTGGGATTCATACTCCTACACTCAGAGTCCACACGCAGACCTTCACCCTTCCCCCCACACTTTGTTCCACGCACAGTGCCCGCTGCCTTGACACTTGACCACATTAAATGCCCACAGGGTGGTACTTGTAGGTACCCAGTCTATGGAGGGAGAAACTGAGGCCCAGAGAGGCCCATCGGCACAAAACTGGGACCAAACACACATCCCCTGACTCCAAAGTCAGTGCTCGCCAGCCCACATGTAGTCAGAGCTGAGGGGTTTACCAAGCAGATTAAATCCTCCAAAAACAGCAAATGCACACAAAACACTCCCGATGCCCAGGCCTCATCCAAGCCCTATCGACCGACCCAATCTTTAACCCTTCCACAACATGCTTAGCTAGATGCCATTGCATCCATTTTACAGACAGGGCGAGTGAGGCTCAGAGACTGAAGTCACCAGCTCAAGGTCACACTGCTGGCAAGAGAGAAGCCAGGTGCAAGCCACCCAGCCTGGTCACAGTGTGTAGTCCTGGCCTCTGGCCTATACCACTGTGAGCACCATTCTCTTGTAGATTCAGAAGGCCTTCTAGAAGCTTCCTACTATTCAGCTACCTCAATCTGAAAACTAAGCATTGCCCCTCTCACCCACCTTCTCCCTGCAGGGCACTATTGTCCTTCTGGGAGGTTCAGCACAGCTGGGGCCTGCCCTTCTGATGCAGGAGTAAGGCAGGGGAGCAAACATGGGTGCCAGGGAAGTACAAACAGAAATTAGTACCCCTTGTAGGGCCAACCCAGTCTTTCCCTCTCTATGGGACCATCCTCGTTCATTCATCAAATAAGGAGACTGAGGCTCAGGGAGAGGAAGCCACATGCCCAGGGATGCCCTGGAGATCTGGGGAAGGGCAGAGATCTGCCTCCCCAGAAAGCCTTTCAAGATGAGGCTCACCTGATGTCCCAGTTTGCGGATAAACCCAATTCCCGGTCTGTCCTGTAGCTCCCCATGCCAACACACCCTCATATGTACCCAAGGGTCCCACTAAGATTAGAATATTCCAGAAAGATTTGGGGTCTGGTACTCCTTGCCTTCTTCCTACCCTCCTGTCCAGTCCAGCACTGCCATGCCGCAATCTCTGCAGAGAGCCTCCACCGCTGCCCGAGTGCTGGTAAAGAGCCGAGTGTGAATTATCTCACTGAAGCCCATGAGGTCTATTCAAGGTACTATTTCCAGTTTACAGAGGAAGATATTGAGACTCAGAGTGGATGACACATGACCAAGGTCACCCAGCCCACAAGCAGAGTACCCCCAGGCCTCTGGAATCAGAAGCCACGTTCCCAACTACTGGGTCCCACAGCCCCTCAGCTCTGGGCAGAAGCTAAACCTGGGCCCCCAAAGAGTAGGTGTCCTCAGTCCCACATCCCAGAGTTGTCCCTGCCTGCCCAGAGGCTCATCTGAGGTCCAGGCCATCCAGCATCTGGGAGAACACCTGGAAGTTGCCTTCCCCTTCTGGCTGCTGGGCCATGCGGCTCTTCTACAAAAGCATGGTCTGCGGGAGAGTGGATGGTGTCAGTGAAACTTGGGATGCCTCGGCCCATGCCTGGTACTCAGCTACCCAAAGGCCTTGGCAGGAACCTGCTCCAAACCTTGCTGGATACTTCCCTATGGAAACATACCAGTCTTCCTAATGGAAACATACTACGATGACCCCCTAGAAAATCGACTAAGGCAACAGACTCCAGTTAAGGTATCACAGTGTAATAACAGGCTAGGAGCAGTGATTCACACCTGTAATCCCAGCACTTTGGGAAGCAGAGGTGGGAGGATTGCTAGAGTCCAGGAGTTCAAGACCAGCCTGGACAAAGTAACAACACCTCATTCTACAAGGAAAAAAAATAGCCAGTTGTGGTGGTACACACCTGTAGTCCCAGTTACATAGGAGGCTGAGGTGGGAAGAGTACCTGAGCCCAGGAAGTCAAGCCTGCCATCAGTTGTGATTGTCATGATCATGCCACTGCACTCCAGCCTGCGTGACAGAGTGAGACCCCGACTCAAAAAAAAAGAGAAATAAATGAAAAAGGCAATAACACTCCAAGAAGCCACTCCCCACATACTTATTTTAATAGCTTTACTCAAATGGTAACCAAAATGAGGGGCTGGCCATCAGGGCCAGGATAGAAAGGGGCTCATGTGGCAGCAACCCATTTTCCTTGGGGCTGGTTATTCTCCTAGCTTCACGTGCAAACAACCTTTCTAATAGCCTAATCCTATTTTCTGTTCAAACAGACTGTGGGAAGAGGGCTGGTGTGGGTGGTCTTGGAACTGGAAATGCTCAGCCCACGTGTTTGTCACACACAGACCCAGGAAAGGCTGCCAGCGCCTGTTTGATTTCGGATCGTCCTCTTAAGACCCTGCTAGTGAGTGAAGAATTACATGTTTGATCATGAATATTTAATTCTCAAGACTGTCCGCAATGTATTCCAGTTAACTCACTCTGGGAGGAGTGTCCTGGGTCCTGAGTGAGCCAGCAGTGGCTGGTCCTGACTAGGGAATCAGCCACCTTTGCAGTTACATCGCAGTGACCCACCTGGAGGTGCAGGCTCTGCCCAGTGGATCTGAGTAAAACAGCGGCCCTAAGGGTTCCCTTGCCTTCCCACCGCACCTGCCACTGAGCAACCAAGACCTGGCCTGTGGCACTGAAGTCCAGGGACATTGCCATGGCAATGTGGGTGGCACTGTGGCTGTGGCCCACAGACATGGAGCCAAAGATCTGGAGGATGGTGAAGGCACTTGAGATCCAGACTGCCACTCCCTCCACGTATGAGTTCACCTTCCCCATGTCTCTGCTCAAGTTTGCCCATACTGGCTTCAGTCCCCTGCGCGCTTGCCCCACTCATCTACGAACCACAAACATTTTACTGAGCACCAACTGCAGGCTTGGCCCTGGGCTGCAAACTGGAGTGTAGGGGAAGCAAGTCTTGAACTAGAAGGGCCTATGATGGGCTTAACATAGGGCACCCCAGGCCTGCTGGTGCCTGGTGGGAGGAGGGATGATGGTATACAGAGCCAGCATCCAGGGAGTTCACAGCTCAGAAGCAGGCTTGCAAAGCGTCACAGACTCTCTGCAGCTATACCCTGGGCATCTATGATGTAGAAAGCTCTATTTTGGGTACCTAGATACAGCCTAGTCTGACTCCCATCCTTAAACACATGTATTCTAAGAGGTCAGAGACTGGTTCTGCTCCCCATTGTGTCTCCAGCCCCTAACAAGGGCTAGGCGTAAAGTCGGCATTCCGTAAAGCATTGGAATAACCCCAGGAGAAGCAGTGTAGACTAGCAATTTATTCAGTTTGGATGCAGGCTCTGCCTCTGGCTAGTTACCTGATCTGGGGCAAATTAATGACCCCCCCACCGTGTCTTGGATGTAGCATCTGCAACAGGGTGGTGATAACAGTACCAGCTCCATCCTGTTGTCATGAAGACCAAAAGACTCAGTCATCCAAAGTGCTTAGAAAGTGCTCCCGATGTGGTTCTGCTGTTATCATGTTTATTGTCATCAGAAATGCAAATTGCCTGGGTCAAGTGTTCTCCATGGGGAGGATATTACCTCCAAGGTGGTTAAAACTGATTCTTTTTTTTTTTTGAGTTGGAGTCTCACTCTGTCGCCCAGACTGGAGTGCAGTGGCAGCTCCCGGCCATCGCAGCCTTGACCTGCTGGACTCTGGTGATCCTTCCGCCTCAGCTTTCCGAGTAGCCGGAATTACAGGCATGTGCTACCACGCCAGGCTGATTTTTTGATTTATTGTATAGATGAG
>NW_007019437.1:0-572 GCF_000164805.1 Carlito syrichta
ATGGAGTGATCAGGAGGGAAAGGGGCCATCCCCCCATCCGAAGGTTGCAGACAGGGTGACCGGAAATCTGGGGGGGGCAGAGATAGCTGGGGGACTCAGGCAAAACCCAGAAAACCTTTGGTGATGGGAGGCTTCCGTGAGTGGATCGCCTATGTGCCAGAGTTCAAGGCCCAGCAGGAAGACTACGATGTTGGCCACATGGAAAGCCTGAGATCTCAGCAGATTGGGAGGCCCAGGCCAAGAGGGTGGCCCAATATGGGCAGCCTAGAGAGGAAATAAAAGAAAGAAAGAAAGAAAGAAAGAAAGAAAGAAAGAAAGAAAGAAAGAAAGAAAGAAAGAAAGAAAGAGAGAGAAAGAAAGAAACAAACAAACAAACAAGAAATAAAAGAAGCAAGGAAGGAAGGAAGGAAGGAAGAAAGGAAGGAAGGAAAGAAGGAAGGAAGGAAGGAAGGAAAGAAAAAAAAGAAAGAAAGGAATCCATTCTCCTGGAAAACTTCTGACCTCAGTACTTATCCCATGCCTCTCCCACATGTGAGGGTCCGCCAAGTTCAGTGCCTTCCAGTCCCAAACCC
>NW_007019438.1:0-765 GCF_000164805.1 Carlito syrichta
GAGTGGATTGCCTGAGTCCGTGGGTTTGAGACAAGCCAGGCAACTTGGCAAGACCTTGTCTCTACAATAAATCAAAAAATTAGCCAGGCGTGGTAGCGCGTGCCTGTAGTTCCAGCTACTTGGAAGGCTGAAGCAGAAGCATGGCCGGAGTCCAGCAGGTCGTCGCTGAGGTGGCCTTGAGTGTGCCACGGCACTCCAACCTGGGTGACAGAGTGAGATTTCAACTAAAAACAAAGTTTTCTTCCCAATCTATTTCTTCAAAATAGATCACGCTTAAAAAAAATTAAGAATAGCATTTAAAAGCCATTATTTAATTATTCAGTTATTTATTCCTGAATAATTATTGAATATATGTGATCCTGGGTTGGATACAGAAAAAGAATATTAGGGTGAAAACTCATGAAATTCAAATCAGGCCTCTAGATTAGTTGATAAAAGTTTATCAGTGTGAATTTTCTGGCTTTGATAATGCACTATGTTTCTGTAAGCTGTGAACTTTAGGGGAATATTAGTAAATGATATACTGAAATCCTATTTTCTTGAAACTTTTCTATAAATCTAAAAATACTTCAAGATAAAATGTCAACAAAAGAAAAATACTAAAGGATTCAGGCACTTAAGTATTTAGTGCTTATTTTAGAAAGAAAAAAAGAAAAAATAACAAAAATCCTTAAGGCTGAAGGTGATGACAGATTTTTTACATATGTCTGGGAAAATAATCTAATTTCCAGCACTATTAATGATTATCTAACTTAATTATTCTTC
>NW_007019439.1:0-1021 GCF_000164805.1 Carlito syrichta
TAAAAAACTTTATTTTATGAGGTAATTCAATAAATATTTTAATGAAGTAAGACTACATAGAAGCTTTCCTGAAAAAATGATTCAAAAGAGAATAGGTATTTTGATATAATGTTAGAAGAAGTGGATATTCAAGCAAGATATAACCCTGTATCTAGTGAGGGCATAACAGGATAGCTAGAATCCAGAAACATGAAGAGATTTGTTCATAATTGAGTTGAGGAAGTAGATATAAACCAAGTAAATTACAGTCTATTTATCATCAGATGTCAGCATTTGGGACAAACCCATTGTTCATAATTTCATTTGGGACAAACCCATTGTTCATAATTGAGTTGAGGAAGTAGATATAAACCAAGTAAATTACAGTCTATTTACCATCAGATGTCAGCATTTGGGACAAACCCATATATTTTACATAGGAAACAAGTTAACACCACAAATTAGAAGCTTTAAAAATTCTTGGAGTGACTGCGGAAGCATTAGTTAAGATACTGCTAACTGACTGTACAACTCACCTTCACAATAACTTTCCAAAAATCAGAAGATTGCTATTGCTAGTACCATTGCCTTAACTAGAACACATGCCTAGGACTACACAGCTAATTTATGTCACCACAAACACTATTTCTTATATTCATTTATTAAAATTATAGCATTAAGCTGTGTTAATTTATCATAAATTTTCTTCCAGTTTCATGGAAGCACATTGTTAGTGGTAAACGTATTTCATATCTTAAACCCTCACAACTAATTAATCTTGTAAATATGGTCTTTAGATTCACTCATCACAGTTAAGGGAGATGCATGGAAGTGAGAATAACTGCTGAATGACAATATATAATAAACTATGCATGCTATTTAAAAATACGTTGACTTTTAATCCTAAAACCATATAATCCATGAAATAGTTTTAATGTATGATCAGATTTGCATTTTGGGAATATCAGAGTTTACAGTAAAAAATTGTTATATGAATATAATCAGATAATACTACTGTTTTCTGTTTCTGGCTTCTTTTCCT
>NW_007019440.1:0-711 GCF_000164805.1 Carlito syrichta
AGCTGATTTTACTACCCAGCTCCCTAACTAGCTATCATATAGGTAGCTGACTTAAAATACTGACTTAACTAGCTAGCTAGCTGACTTAACATACTGACTTAACAAGCTTGTGACCTAGCTAGCCAGCTGACTAAAGTAGCTGAAATAACTAGCGAGCCAGTTGGCTACCCATCAGAAGTATCTAGCTTTATAATAGTCAGCTGGCTAGTCAACTGACTTAACTATCTAGCCAGCTGGTTAGCCAGCTGACTAAGCTAGTTGACTTAACTAGCTTGCCAGATGGCTATCAAGCTGACTTAATTGCCTAGCTACCTAGCTGGACAGCAGGCTAGCCAGCTGACTTAACTAGCTAACTTAACGAAGCAGCCAGCTGTCTAGCCTGCATATTTAACTAGCTAGCTACCTAGCTAGACAGCTGGATAGCCAGCTGACTTAACTATGTGACATAACAAGATAACCTGATGACTAGCCAGCTCACTTAACTAGCTACCTACCTACATAGCTCGCTGGATCACAGCTGAGTTAGCTACCTAACTCCCTAGCTAACCTATTGGCCAGTGAGCTGACAACTGTGTGACTTAACTAGCTACTCAGCTTGCTAGCCAGCTGATTCAACTAGCTAGCTACCCTACTTTGCAGCAGACCAGACAGCTGACTGAACTAACTGACTTAGCTAGCTAGTTACCTAACTAGCCTATTTACTTAATTAGC
>NW_007019441.1:0-7556 GCF_000164805.1 Carlito syrichta
CCTATTTAAGTCTGTTGGCTAGCCAGCTGGTTAGCTAATTATGTCACCTAGTTAAGTCAGCTGGCTATCCAGGTGGCTAGAGAGGTACAGAGCTAGTTAATTCAGCCGTCTAGCCATCTAGATATCTAGTTAAGTCAGTTAGTTTAGTCAACGGGCCGACCAGCTGTCTAGCTCGTTAATCAACTAGTTAAGTCAGCTGGCTAACCAGCTGGCTAGCTAGTTAAGTCAGCACTTTATGTCAGTTGGCTAGCTAACTCATTAGCTAGTTAAAAAGCTAGTTAAATCAAATGGCTAGATAACTGGCTAGCTAGTTATTTCAGCTAGTAAAGTCAGCTGGCTAGCTAGGTAAATAGCCAATTAAATCAGCTAGTTTGTCAGCTGGCCAGCTATTTATGTCAGGTAGTTAAGTGGGCTAGCTAGCTAGATAGCTAGCTATGTAGTTAGCTAGTTATTTCAGCTAGCAAAGTCAGCTGGAGAGCTGGGTACTTAGCTAGTTAAGTCAGCTAGTTAAGTCAGCTAGCTAGCTAGTTAAGTCTGCTATTAAGTCAGCTGGCTAGCCAGCTGCCTTGCTGGGTTGCTAGCTTGTTAATTTAGATGGCTAGCTGGTTAAGTAACCTAGTTATGTCAGCTAGCTAGTCAGCTGGTTAGATAGTTAGCTAGGTAGTTAAGTCAGCTGTCAAGCCAGCATGATACTTAGGTAGCTAGCTATTTTAGTCAGCTGTCTAGCCACCTGGCTAACTAGTGTTGTCAGCTAGTTAAGTCACCTGGCTAACAGCTGGCTCTCTAGTTATGTCAGATAGTTGAGTCAGCAGGCTAGCCAGCTCGCTAGCTGGTTAAGTCAGCTAGTTAATTCAATTGACTAGTCAACTGGCTAGCTAGGTAGCTCGCTAGTTCCATCAGCTGCCTAGCCTGCTGGATAGCTTGTTAAGTCAGGCAATTAAGTCAGCTGGCTAGCCACACGCCTAGGTAGGTAGATAGGTATTTAAGTCAGCTGGCAAGATGGCTGGCTAGTTAATTAATTCAGTGAGTTTAGTGCACTGGCTAGCCAGCTGGCTAACTCAGTGGTTAGCTAGTAAAACTACCAGGCTATCCGGATCTAGTTAAGCCACCAGGCTAGCTGGATGTCTGTATAGTTAAGTCAGCTAGTTAAGTCAGCTTGTTATCCAACAGGCTACCTAGGTGCCTGGTAAGTTAAGCTGGCTAGTTAGCAGGCTGGTCATGTAGGTGGCACACTAGATAAGCCAGTTGGCTTGCCGGCTGACCAGCAGAGGTGCTAGCTAGTTAAGCCAGCTGACTATCCAACCTTGCAGCCAGCTGGATGGCTATTAAAGCTGGCTGGCTAGCAAGCTGGTCAATGCACGAGCTTGCTAGCTGGTTAGCCAGCCAGGATTCTAGCTAGTTAAGCCAGATGGCTACCCGTGTAGACAACCAGTTAACTGGCTAGTTAAGTCAGCTGGATGGCCCGCTATCCTGCCTGTTGCTAGTCAGCTAGTTGAGACAACTAACTATCCAGCTAGCTTGTTAAGTCAGCTAGCAAGTCAGCTAATAATTCAGCTAGCTAGAGAAGTCAACTAACTAGTCAGGTTGCTAGTCCATTAGCTAGTTAAGTAAGCTAGCTAGTCAGCTAGCTAGTCAGCTAGATAATTAAGTCAGTTAGCCAGTTAACTAGCCAGATAGCTAGCTAGTTAAGTCAGCAAGCTAGAAAGTTAGATAGCTTGTTTGCTAGCTAGTTCTGTCAGCTAACTAGCCAGCTAGCTAATCAACTAGCTAGTTAAGTCAGCTAGCAAATCAGCTAGTTACTTAGCTAACTAGTCAGCTAGCAACTCAGCTATCTGGTCAGATAACTAGTCGGCTTGTTCTCTTTCCATCAGGTCAGCTAATTAGTCAGTTTTCTGGCCTGCAAACTGGTAAGCAAACTAGTCGGCTTGCTCGCCAGCCAACAGGTCAGCTAAATTGTCAACTGGCTCGCAGGCCAACAGGTCAGCTAACTAGTCGGATTGCTCACTAATTAGTTAAGTCAGCTCACTGGTCAGCTTGCAAGCTTTCCAACTAGGTAAGGCAGCTCACATGTAGGGTCACTCACTGGATGACTAGTTAAGTCAACTCACCAATCGGTTCATTCACTGGCTGACTAGTTAACTTTTCTGACCATTCGGCTCACTCACTAGCCGACTAGTCAGCTGACCAGTCAGCTCACTCGCCAGTTGACTAGTTAAGTCAGCTGACCAGTCGGCTCACTCGCCGGCTGATTTATTAAGTCAGCTGGCCAGTCGGCTCACTCACCTGCTGACTAGTTAAGTCAGCTCACCTGTGGGTTCACTCACCGGCCTACTAATTAAGTAAGCTAACCAGTCAGCCTGCTAGCCCGGCCAAATATTTAAGTCAGTTAACCTATCTGCCCTATATTCGTCCAACTAGTCAGCTGATATATTAGGTCAGCTAACTTGTGGGCCAACCAGTTAGGTCAGCTAACTATTGGCCAAACTAGTCAGCCAACTTGTTAGGTCAGCAAACTAGCCAGGCAAATAGTTAACCGAGCTGACGTATGGGCCAACTTGTCATTCAAATAATTAAACCAGCTAAATAGTCGGCCAACTAGTTGGCCGACTTATTAAGCCAGCTAACAAGTCAGCCGAGTAGTCAGTCAATGTGTTAAATCAGATAAGTAGTCAGCCGAATCGTCAGCCAACAAGCTGTCACCTAGCTAACTTTGTAACCCAACTAATAAAGAAAGCTAGTTAACTCGTTTACCAAGTAGTTAATACAGTTACCTAACTCATTAATCAACTCATTATGTCAGCTAACTATCTCATTAGCCAACTAGTTAAGTCAGGTAGCAAAGTCATCTAGCCAATTAGCTAGCTAGCTAAGTCAGCTAAGATAGATAGCGCACTAGTTAGTTAACTATTTAAGTCAGCTAATTAAGTCTGCTACATAACTATTTAGCTAACTAGGTAACTCAGCTTATTATTCAGTCAGCTAAATATTTAGCTATTTGATTCAGGTAGTTAAGTTAGCTAGCTAATTACTTAAGTCAGCCAATTATGTCAGCTAGCTAAGTAGTTAAGACAGCAAGCTATGTCAGCTAGTACAGACAGCATTCTAATTTAGTCAGCTGGTTAGAAAGATAGCTAGTTAATTAGCTAACGGGTAAAGTCAGCAGGTTGAGTCAGGTAGCTAGTTAACAAATGTGTTAAGTTAGCTGGTTGAGTCAGGCAGGCTAGCTAGTTAGCAAACGGCTGAGTCAGCTGTTTGAGTATGCTAGCAGCTGGTTGAGTCAGCTAGCTCATTAGCTAACGAGTTCAGTCAGATGATTAAGTCAGTTAGCTAGCATGTTAGATAATGAGTAAGCACACTAGGCAGCCATCTGGTTAAGTCAGCTTGCTGGCTAGGCAGCTAACTATTTTCAGCTTGTTAGCTAGGTACCTAGGTATTTAGCTAACTACTTAAGTCAGCTGGCTTGCTAGGTAGCTAGTTAGTTAGCTATTTAAGTCAGCTGGCTAGCTAGGTAATTTGCTAGTTAAGTCAGCTAGTTAAGTCAGCTGGCTAGCCAGCTGGCTACCTAGGTAGTGAGCCAGTTAAGTGAGTTGTCTAGCCAGTTGGCTAGCTGGATAATTCACAGTTAAGAGAGGTAGCTAGCCAACTGACAAGGTAGGTAGCTAGCTAGTTAAGTCAGCTTGATAGCTACCTGGCTAACTAGTGATGTCAGTGAGTTAAGTCAGGTGGCTAGCCTACTGGGTAGCTGGTCAAGTCAGATAGTTAAGTCAGCTGTCTAGCTAGCTGGCTAGGTAGGTAGCTAGCTAGATAAGTCAGCTTGTGAGCCATCAGGCTAGCTGTTTAAGTCAGCTAGTTAAGTCAGCTTCCAAGTCTGCTGGCAAGGTAGGTAGCTAGCTAGTTAAGTAAGCTGGCTAGCCAGCTTACTAGCTTAAGTCAGCTATGTAAGTCAGTTGCCTAGTCAGCTTACTAGATAGGTAGCCAGCTAATTAAGTCAGCTTGCTAGCCAACTGACTAGCTGGTTAACTCAGCTAGTTAAGTCAGCTGGAAACCAGCTGGTTCACTAGTTAAGTCAGCTCATTAAATCATTTGACTGTCCAGCTGGTTAGTTAGTTTAAAAGCTAGTTAAGGCAGATGGCTATCCATCAGGCTAGCTAGTTATTTCAGCTAGTTAAGTCAGCAGGCTAGCTAGGAAGCTAGCTATATAAGTCAGCTAGTTATATCAGCAGGCTAGTTAGCTAGGTCAACTAGTTAAGTCAGCTGACTAGCTAGATATCTAGCTAGGTAGCTAGGTAGGTAAGCCAGCTAGTAAGACAGCTGGCTAGCTAGGTAGCTAGCTGGTTAAGTCAGCCAGTTAAGTCAGCTTTATAGCTAGTTGAGTCTGCGAGCTAAGTCAGCAGGATAGTCAACTGCCTAGTTGGGTAGTTAGCTATTTAAGTCAGTTAGCTAGACAGTTGACTAGCTAGTTAAGTAACCTAGTTAAGTCAGCACACTAGCCAGTTGATTAGGTAGATAGCTAGGTAGTTAAGTCAACTGGCAAACAAGCGGGCTATGCAGTTAGCTAGCTTATTTTCTCAGTTGGCTATCCATCTGCCTAGCTAGGTAGCTAGGCAGTTAGTTCAGTCTGCTAGCCAGCTGGTTAGCTATATAAGTCACCTAGTTAAATCAGCTGGCTAGACAGCTGGCTATCTTGGTAGCTAGAAAGTCAAGTCAGCTGTCTAGCCCACTGGCCAGCTAGTTAAGCCACCTAGTTAAGTCAGCTGGATATCCAGCTGTCTAGTTAGGTAGTTGCTACTCTAAGTCAGCTCTCTAGATAGTTGAGTAGCTAGGTAAGTCAACTATTAAAATCAGCTACCTAGCCATCTGGCTAGCTATATAACAAACTATTTAATTCAGCTGTTTAGCAAGCAGGCCAGCTATTAAAGTCAGCTAGTTAAGTCAGCTGGCTAGCCAGCTGGCTAGCTAGGTAGCGAGCTTGTTAAATCAGATGGCTAGCAAGCTGGCTAGCTATTAAGTCAGCTAGTTAAGTCTGCTGACTAGCCTGCTAGCTAGCTATGTAGAGAGCTAGTTATGTCAGCTGGGTAGACAGCTGGCTAACTAGATAAGTCAGCTAGATGTTCCAGCTTGCTAGCTGGTTAAGTCAACTAGTTAAGTCAGTGGGCTAGCCAGCTAGATAGGTAGGTACCAAGCCAGTTAAGTCAGTTGTCTAGCCAGATGGCTAGCTAGTTAAGTCAACTAGTTAATTAATCTGGCTTCCCAGCTGGCTATGTAGGTAGCTAGCTAATTAAATCAGTGGCTAACCTGCTGGTTAGGTTAAGTCAGCTAGTTAATTTAGCTGGCCAACCAGCTGGCTAGGTAGTTAACTCAGATAGATAAGTCAGCTGGCTAGCTAGTTGATTCAGTTAGTTAAGTCAGGTGACAAGCCTGCTGCCTACCTGGGTAGCTAACTACTTAAGTCAGCTGACTAGCCACCTGGCTAGCTAGTTAAGTCACCTAGTTAAGTCAGCTCGCTAGCTAGCTGGTTAGCTAGGTAGCAAGGTAGTTGATTCAGCAGGCAAGACAGTGGTATACATCGGTAGCTAGCTAGTTAAGTCAGCTGGCTAGCCACCTGGCTAGCTATAGATGTCAGCTAGTTAAATAGGCTGGCTAGTCATATGGCTAACTAGTTATGTCAGCTAGTTGAGTAAGCTGGCTATTCAGCTGGCTAGCTGGATAAGTGTGCTTGTTAATTCAAGTGGAGAGCTGACTTGCTAGCTAGGTAGCTACATAGTTAATTCACCTGGCAAGCCAGCTGGCTAGCTGGTTAAGTCAGCTGTCTAGCCACCTGTCTAGGTGGGTAGCTAGCTAATTAAGTCAACTGGCTAGCCGGCTGGCTGGCTAGCTAAGTCAGCGAGTTAGGTGAGTTGGCTAGCCAACTAGCAAGCTAGGTGGTTGGTTAAGCCAGCTGGTTAGCTGGATGACTATCTAATTAAGTCAGTTAGTTAAGTCAGCTCATTAGCCAGCTGGCCTAGCTAGGTGATTGGTATGCTAAGGTGGCTGGTTAGCAGCCTGGTCAGGGAGGTGGCCAGATAATTAAGCCGGCTCATTAGGCAGCTGAACACCAGGGTGGCTTGCTAGTTAAGTCAGTTTTCTATCCCACTTTCGAGCCAGACGGCTGGCTATTTAAACCAGTTGGCTAGCCAGGTTCCCAGTCGGCTAGCTAGCCAGCTGCCTAGCCAGGTAGCCAGCCAGGTAGCTAGCTATTTAAGCCAGCTTTTTAGTCATCTAGCCAACCAGGTAACTAGCTACTTATGTCAGCTGGCTAGCCAGGTAGCCAGTCAACTAGTTAGTCAGATAGTTAAGTCAGCTAGCTAGCCAGCTAGCTAGTTAAGTCAGTTAGCAAGTCAGCTAACTATTCAGCTAGCTAGTTAAGTCAGCTAGCTAGTCAGGTTGATTGTCAAATAGCTCGTTAAGTCAGCTAGCTAGTCAGCTAGCAAGTCAGCTAGATAATTAGTTCAGCTAGCCAGCTCAC
The DNA here is from genome assembly GCF_000164805.1 of Carlito syrichta. NCBI lineage: Eukaryota > Metazoa > Chordata > Mammalia > Primates > Tarsiidae > Carlito > Carlito syrichta. Next base: position 6,506 of record NW_007019441.1, read on the forward strand.
TAGCCAGTTAGCTAGCTAGTTAAGTCAGCTTGCTAGACTGCTGTAGATAGCCTGTGTGCTAGCTAGTTCTTTCAGCTAGATAGCCAGCTAGCTAGTCAGCTTGCTAGTCAGCTAGCTAGTTAAATCAGCTAGCAAACCAGCTAGTTACTTGGCTAACTTGTCGGTTAGCAGCTAAGCTAGCTGGTCAGCTAACTAGTGGGCTCGCTCACTTTCCATCAGGCCAGCTAAATATTCAGCTCACTCTTCTGCCAACTTGTAAGCAAACTAGTCAGCTCGCTCACCAGTCAACAGATCAACTAACTTTTTGACTCGCTCATGGGCCAACAGGTGAGCCAACTAGTCAACTTGCTCACCAGCCGAGAAGTTAAGTTAGCTCACAGGTCAGCTCACTCACCGGCCGAATAGTTAAGGCAGCTCACGCCTCGGCTCACTCACCAGTCGACTAGTTAAGTCAGCTCACTCGTCGGCTCACTCACCGGCCGACTAGGTAATTCTGAGCAGTCGACTCACTCCCCAGTCAACTAAATTCAGCTGGCCAATCATCTCACATGATGCCCAACTAGTTAAGTTGGCTGACCAGTCGACACGCCTACTGGCTGACAAATTAAGTAAACTGACCAATCGAATTACTCGTCGGTGAACTAGTTATTTCAGCTGACAAGTCGGCTCACTTGTCGGTTGACTAGTTAAGTCAGCTAAAATGTCGACTCACTCACCGGCTGACTAGTGAAGTCAGCTAACCAGTCGGCCTACTAGCCGTCCACCTAGTTAAGTTAGTTAACCAATCGGCCAACTAGTGGGCCAAATGTCAGTCAACTAAAATGTTGGCCGATAAGTTAGGTGAGCTAACTAGTTGGCTAACAAATCGGATATCTAGTTAGGTCAGCAAATGGGTCAGTCAACTAGTTAACCAAACTAACTAGTGTGCCAACTCGTCAGTCAACTAGTTAACCCATATAAATTGTCAGCCGAAAATTCGGCCAATTTTTATGCCAGCAACAAGTCAGACGAGTAGTCAACAAATGTATTAAACCAGCTAACTAGTCTACTG
>NW_007019442.1:0-753 GCF_000164805.1 Carlito syrichta
AAATGTGCTGCATGGTGGCTTTTTTTTCTTTGTTTGTATGCTGTTTTTTCCCAAAGATTATCTAATTGTGCTGCATTATGTAGTAAGTTATATTAAATAGATTGACACATGACTCTACTGTATCATTATAATGTTGCCCTTCCATGACCTCCACATTGTACTTGGTCACTTTTATCTTTCATGTTTCTTTAGTAAAGCTTCAATCAGAAATGAAGCTACCAAATACATACTATAGATGTATATAAAAAAGAAAACGATGCGTGGGCTGCCTTGTTAGATTTTAATACATATAATATTCAACACAGTGCTTATTTCAATAAAATTGTAAGACAGAAACAAAGAATTGTTGACTATTCAGAAGATAGCATATAAATGAAGCTACCAAATACATACTATAGATGTATATAAAAAAGAAAACGATGTGTGGGCTGCCTTGTTAGATTTTAATACATATAATATTCAACACAGTGCTTATTTCAATAAAATTGTAAGACAGAAACAAAGAATTGTTGACTATTCAGAAGATAGCATATAAATATCTAGAAAACTAAGAGAAAGAATCAGGTCATTTCTACAGCCCAGAAGCGAAATTGACTATCACATAGCAGGGGAGATACTTCTAAATTATCTCATAGTGCTTCTTTCCTTCCTTTATGAGATACACAAATAAGGCTTTTTTTTTTTTTTTTTTTAGTGGGGGTGGCGGGGATACTACTTATTTAATTTTGATGTGAAATTGATTTGGCATCTTTC
>NW_007019443.1:0-327 GCF_000164805.1 Carlito syrichta
ACCACCACGGATCCTGCACCTACTCTCCGAATTTGGGCAGCGAGACCACCACGGATCCTGCACCCTCTGAACCTGGGCAGCGAGACCCACGGCTCCCCACCAGCCTCCGATTCCCGGCAGCGAGGCCCGCCGCCTCGCCGCGGTGGTCGCACCTGCTTGCTGAGTTTGGGGGCCGCAGCTGGACCGGCAAATGCACGGGGGGGGGTGGGTACTGGCAAGGGCGATCCCCGTGCCCGGCACCAGGGCCGCCAAAAAGGAGGGACGCCAAGGCAATAGTTGCCACAGAAACATGAGCGCCAAGAGTGCGGGCGCCAGGCTCCTGCATAA
>NW_007019444.1:0-848 GCF_000164805.1 Carlito syrichta
CAGGTATCAGTAATGTTTGCAAATATGTGAATGAACATATAGGCTAAACAAACAACTCCAGCTTGTACTTATATTTTGTTTCAACCTGGGGCACTAATGAGCTTAGTCAATGATGAGGAAAAAATAATCAACAACAGGAAGTGGGGTGTAGATCTTTTCACTTCTTCACAATTTCTAACACCCTCTTACTCGTCTCCCAGACACTGCGCTGTTGCCATAATGATCACGTCCCACCCCCACTTAAAAGAGTTTCCTTACTCCCCAAAGCTTATTCTTTATCCCTATTTCCCTGACAGAACCCAGTGCAGACACATACGTGCCTACCTGCATTCCAGAGCTTTCTAAATCAGACCGCCCTGACATGAGTCTCTTCCTTCTCCCATTCTTATATACCTGCTACCTTCACATAGTCAGTCTACCTTCCAAGTGCAGCTCGAATGCCCTTCTTTGGGAAGTCTTTGGAACCTTGTTGATCTTTTTCAGTATACATTCATTTGCTTCAATCATTTGTTAATCAAACATCTAGGTGCCCACTAGTCTGTGCCCTCAAAGAGTTTTATGTTCTAGCAGGGAAAACATGTTTGAAGAGTGCTGAAAATTCAGGAACCAAATAGGGTGTCTGCAACCAAAGATAACAGTAGCTCTAGGGCTGGGCTTTTGAGGGGGTGTCATTCAAAAAGAAGGAACCAGCTCTGCAGAGAACCAGAAAGGATATTCCTGCTGAGTCATGTGAGTGCACAGACACAGAGGCAAGAAGGAGCTGACTGGTGAGAGGTGGTCACAGAAAGAGGTCCACGGAGATGCACACTGGGAGGGGGAGAGCATGCTCAGTGAGGGGAGCACACAAA
>NW_007019445.1:0-446 GCF_000164805.1 Carlito syrichta
CGTGACTCCAGTGTTTGCATTTTGGGGAGGACGAGGTCTCACTTCATGACCCAGGCTGGTCTCGAATTCCTGGGCTCCAGCGGTCCCCTGCCTCAGCCTCCCAAATCCACAGTCAATTTTCTGCCAATCCACCATCTTTCGGGAACTCAAGGCCCAAGGCTGGACTCTCCTACCCAAATGACCTCTGTTAGTTCATGATGATCACAAAACCATACACATATGAATGCTTTTCTTTTTTTCCCCTTTTTTCCTTTTTTCCTTTGAGTCAGTGTCTCACTCCGTTGCTCAGGCTGGAGGGGGGTAGCTCACTCCCGGCCACCACAGCCTCAGTCATCCGGGCTTCAACAAGCCTTTCCCCGGCCTTCCAAGGAGCCAGAACGACAGATATGCACCAACTTGCCTGGCTCATTTTGGATGGAGGGTGGAGATGAGGTCTCGCCTGGTGC
>NW_007019446.1:0-763 GCF_000164805.1 Carlito syrichta
CGTCCAGGCAGCTGGATGGCTACTTAAGCTGGCTGGCTAGCCACCTGGTAGCCCACAAGCTAGCTAGCCAGTTGCCTAGCCAGCTACCCAGTCAGGTAGCTAGCTAGTTAAGCCAGCTGGCTAGCCGTGTAAACAACCAGTTATCTAGCTTGTTAAGTCAGCTGGCTAGAAAGCTAGCTAGTTAAGTCAGCTAGCAACTCAGCAAACTATTTAGCAAGCAAGTGAAGTCAGCAAGCTAGAGAGTTAGATAGCTTGTTTGCTATCTAGCTATGTCAGCTTGATAGCCAGCTAGCTAGTCAGCTAGCTAATTAAATCAGCTAAAAAATCAGCTAGTTCCTTAGCCAACTAGTCGGCTAGCAACTCAGCTATCTGGTCAGATAACTAGTGGGCTCATTTGCTTTCCATCAAGTCAGTTAGTTGGTTTGCTATCCTGCAAACTGGTCAGCAAACTGGTCGGCTCGCTCAGCAACCAACAGGTCAACTAAATTGTCGGCTCACTCGCAGGCCAACAAGTCAGCTAACTAATCGGCTTGCTCACCAGCTGACTAGTTATATCAGCTCACCAGTTGGTTCGCTCGCTGGTCAACTAGTTAAGGCAGCTCACATGTCGGGTCATTCGCCGGCCGACTAGTTAACTCAGTTCACTGGTCGACTCATTCGCTGGCTGACTAGTTAACTTTTCTGGCCATTCAGCTCACTCGCTAGCCTAATAAAGTCAGCAGACCAGTCAGCTCACTCGCAAGCTGACTAGTTAAGTCAACTG
>NW_007019447.1:0-559 GCF_000164805.1 Carlito syrichta
ATTAACTGAGCTATAGGAAGTTGCTCAGTATATTTCACATCTTCCATTAGCTCCTCATCCCTCTGGTCTTCCTCATGGCTGGAAGAAAAGAATGAAAAAAACACAATGCTAAGAATAAGTCTGTTTTTAAATGTGGCAAATATTTAAATGTCAGATATAAATTATATTAAGATAAATATATTTAGTGTGAGTTTTCAAAATAATCATTATTTATCAATAATCTTAGCTGGACTTGGTGGCTCAGCCTGTAATCCCACACTTTGGGAGGCTGAGGTGAATGGATTGCCTGAGCCCGTGGGTTTGAGATCCACCTGGACAACTTGGCAAGACCTCATCTCTACAATAAATAAAAAATCAGCCGGGCATGGTAGCGCATGCCTGTAGTTCCAGCTACTATGAATTCTGATGCGGAAGGATTGCTGAAGCCCAGCAGGTCAAGGCTGTATTGGCCGAGAGCATCCACTACACTCCAGTCTGGGTGACAGAGTGAGACTCCAACTCAAAGAAAAAACAACCTTTTAAGAATTATCTAATGAAAATGTTTAAATGCCATGATTAT
>NW_007019448.1:0-702 GCF_000164805.1 Carlito syrichta
CAAATGTGAGCCATTATGCCCGTCCCTACTATTGTTGATCACACATAGATCAAGGGCTGGAAGGTGGTCAGAGACCTCAGAGTACCAATGTGAAGCTTTGAGAATATCTGGTCTGACACCCAGACTATACTCTGCACTCCTTCCCCATTTGGGGCACACTCCATGTTGTTGCTGTACACGGATTTAGCTCTGTGACAGATGTGGCTGATGTCTGTCTCCTTCTTTCATAGTATGAGGTTGCTGCTGAGAGTTCTATGGAGTCAGGGACTGTATTTCCTGGCCCTTTTGCATCCAGGCTGTATGATTTTCATCAATGAAACATGGGTTGAGGTGGAAAGGTTGCTTTTGAACTTGGATTTTTAAAAGTAGTTATGTACTCTCCAATGTCTCTTGGACTCTCTCTCCTTCTCTGCTGCTGACTGCAGCAGAAGACACAGAGCTTCTAAGGCAATGCAGAGCCATAAGTCAGATAGATCCTGGTTTTCTGAACCAGCCTATCGAGGTATGCCTGCCACACAGGAAAGGTCACCTGGCATAGAAAATAAAATTATTTTTTGTTTGACCATGGAAATTTGGTGGCTTATTTGTTACAGCAGTTTTATATATATATATATATATATATATATATATTTAAGAAATATATATATATGTTGAGTTGGGTTCTCACTCTGTTGCCCAGGATGGAAAGCAGTGATACAATCA
>NW_007019449.1:0-388 GCF_000164805.1 Carlito syrichta
ATAAAATAAAATAATTAGAAAGACTTAGTGGTTCCTCAAAGTCATCCCAGAATTTTGGGAGGTCGAGGCGGGAGGATCACTTCAGGTCAGGAGTGTGATACAAGCCCAGGGCTTGTGGCAAAATCTTGTTACTACAAAATAAAAACAAAATTGTAAAGTTAAATAAAATAAAATAAAATAAAATAAAATAAAATAAAATAAAATAAAATAAAATAAAAATTAGCTAGACTTAGTGGCTCCTGCATTGCATACCAGGACTTTGTTAAGCCAGGGCAGGAGTATTGCTTGAGGCCGGGTGTTTGAGACTAGCCTGGACCTCATAGCTAAGCACTGCCTCTACAAAATATTATAAAGTACGAAATAACATAGAATAAAATAAATTTAAAAA
>NW_007019450.1:0-768 GCF_000164805.1 Carlito syrichta
CCAGCTCACTTAACTCCATGACTTAACTAGCTAGCAAGCTGACTTAACTAGCTGACTTAACCAGCTAACTACCTAACTAGCTAGTTGGCTTAACTTTCTGGCTTTACTAGTAGCTATCTAGCTGACATTTCTCTCTGACTTAACTAGCTGGCTAGTTGACATAACTTGCTGACATATAACTAGCTTCCTAGCTAGCCAGCTGACTTAACTAGCTGAAATAACTAGCTAGCCAGTTGGCTAGACGTCTTACTTATCCAGCTTTTTAACTAGCTAACAAGCTGAATAACCAATTGATTTAATGAGTTTCCTTAACTAGCTAGCCAGTTGGTTGCCAGCTGACTTAAGTAGCTGACTTAACCAGCTACTCAACTGGATATCCAGATGACTTAACTTGCTGGCTAACTATCTAGCCAGCTGGCTAGCCAGCTAACTTACCTAGCTGACTTAAGCTAGCAAGCTGGCTAGTCATCTCACTTAACTATCTAGGTACCTATCTAGTCAGCAAGCTAGCCAGCTGACTTAACTAGATGATTTGAACAGCTAGCCTGCTGGCTAGCAAGCTGAATTATCTAGCTAGTACCTACCTAGCCAGCTGGCTAGACAGCTGACTAAACCACCTGACTTAACCAGCTAGCCAGTTGGCTAGCCAGCTGACTTAACTCACTGACGTCACTAGCTAGCCCAGTAGCTATATAGTTGATTTACTAGCTGGCGACCTACCTTGCCAGTTGTCCAGCCAGCACTCTTACTAGCTGAATTAACCAATTA
>NW_007019451.1:0-713 GCF_000164805.1 Carlito syrichta
ATCAGGTATTTTTTTTCTTTTCCTCCAGCTCCTCTGGAATTTTTTTTTTTTTTTTTTTTTTAGTTAGAGTCGCACTCCTTTGCCCAGGTTGAAGTGCAGGGACATGCTCACAGCCACCCCAGCAATGACGTGCTGGGCTCAGGCAATTCTTCTGCCTCATCCTTCCAAGTAACCATAACTACAGGCTGAACTACACTTGGCCATTTTTTATTTTCAGTTGGATTCGCACTCTGCCACTCAGACTGGAGGGCAGTGGCATGCTCCCGACCACTGCAGCCTCGACCTGCTGGACTCCAGTGATACTTCCACCTCAACCTTCCAATCAGACAGAACTACAGGGGCACACTACCATGCCATGCTAATTTTCGATTTATTGTAGAGAAAAGGTCTCACCAATTTGCCTGGGTGGGTCTCAAACCTGCAGACTCAGGCAACTGACTCACTTCGGCCTCCCAAAGTGCTGGGATTACAGGCTGAGCCACTGGGCCTGGCCACTAGGCCAATTTTTAATCTATTGTAGAGAAGAGGTCTTGCCAAGTTTCCTGGGTTGGTCTCAAACCCGTGGGCTCAGGCAGTCCTCTCTCCTTCACCTCCCAAAATGCTCAGGTTATAACCTGAGCCACCCAGCCTGGCCCTCTGGGATTTCTTTTCAGGTGAGATGATCTGGACAAGTCACACCTACATGTTGAAAATATGCCTTTATTTATTTTAAA
>NW_007019452.1:0-854 GCF_000164805.1 Carlito syrichta
TAATATTCTTAAGTAAAAAAAAAATGGGAAGATTCTAGTATTGAATATTTTAACTCACTGGCAAAAGTACGGATCACAAGACAAGAATCTGGAAAGAGAGAAATTGCTAAGGGAGAAAAGAGCTGTCCCACACATAAGAGATTTTGCTGAGTCACGACTGTTTTTCTTTGTTCTTGAATAAGTTAAAGAGAATCAATGGAGACTCTCGGTGCATTCCAGAGTGATACTGACAGGATGCTGAAAATGCCCTTCCTAAAGGGGTTCATTTTCAAAATGAGATTCAGAGAGACGATCCTAACACATGTCTTTGAAGGGCATGAACATGGCCTTGTTAATAGGGTCTGCAGTTACCTCCTCTAGAGCAGGGGTGTCCAAACATTTGGCTTCCCTGGGCCGCATCAAGTAATGAGGAATTGTCTCAGGTCACACATAAATTGTATAATATAGTTAGTGGATATGCATAGTAAGACTTCTTTTTAAAATATTTTTTCGTATAAAGCTTAAGCAAATGAGAACAATATAAATCTAGTAGGAAATTTGACTTTGTTTTTATAAAACTAATCTATTAATGGTTCCATGGAAGTGGTCGCAATTCTTAGTGAGTTCTCAAGGTGCTAGTCAGAGAGGTTTGTTCGAATTTTGCTCTTTGTGTGCTTCCTAACTGAAAACAGTCACTCACAAATGTATGTGCTGCCAAAATGAAATGTTATGAATATGGAGTGATTGTAAACTTCAAAAATGGAACTACACGTGGGGTCATGGAGAAAATACATGTTAACAACCACAATATGTTAAAAGATTTTGTGAAGGCAGGGCACAGTAACTCATGCCTATAATCCGAGCACTTTGGGAGG
>NW_007019453.1:0-826 GCF_000164805.1 Carlito syrichta
CTGGCCCCTTTCCTCATTTCTCCAAGATCTCCAAAAGTGATCTCTTAGTCATTCCCTGGGTGAAAGCAATGTCTTTTCTGGCAGGCCACTTTTCAAATACATCTTCATATCCGCAGTGTGCTTGGCTCTTTCAGGGCGAGGTTGAAACCGGCACATACTGGCTGGAAATAACTGATGGTGTGCACCTCTCCTCTAGATGATCTTAGGGAAGTTACTTGACCTTATTTTAAAATAGTGGGTGCAAACTAGTGATCTTTTTATAGTGTGATTATAAAGAGAAATAAGTGGTGCATACACCATTGTAAGTAGATGAAAAATGTTTCCTCCTATAATGCGGGTTAAGAGGAAGCTGTAATATGGTAGGCATATTACTGATCAGTTCATGTGAAAGCTACAGACAATTTGTAATATTATACATGGGTTATAGATTCTGAAGAGTCCAGATGTTCCTGTCTTTGGCTTAAATATTTCCCTAGAAAGCACACACATATAAAATTGTCATTTGAAAGAAAATGAAGACCTACTAATTCTCGGTAAGATTATTTTTATCAATTTGTAGCATTGTTCTATTTAATTTATAGTCATTTGTTATTCAAGGTCAATTCAAAGACATTTTGTTTTTTTCTTAAAACATTGTTTTGTATAAAAATGCAAGCACAGTGGTTCATACGTGTAATCCTAGCAATTTAGAAGGCCAAGGTAGAAGAATAGCTTGAAACCAGTAGTTTGAGACCAGCCTAAGCACCTAAAAAGATCCTGTCTCTACAATAAAAAAAAAAGACATCAGCTGACATGGCCAAATGCACCTGTAGTCTGAACTACTTTG
>NW_007019454.1:0-728 GCF_000164805.1 Carlito syrichta
CCCTTGGACAAAGAAGGCAACAGTATGGAGGTACAAGTGGATATTGAATCAAAACCATCCAAATTTAGGCACAACAGTGGAAGCAGTAGTGTGAATGACGGCAGTGCCACCCGAATCACACTGGTGGTTCATCCTGTGGTTTGCCTGAAGGTAAATCTAGTGCCACCAAGTGGTCCAAAGAAGCAACATCAGGAAAAAAATCAAAAAGTGGTAAATTGAGGAAAAAAGGTCACATGAAGATAAATGAGACCAGAGAAGACATGGATGCATAGTTGTTGGAACAACAAAGCATGAACTCAAGTGAATTTGAGGCTCCATCCCTCAGTGACAGTATGCCATCTGTAGCAGATTCCCCCTCTAGTCATTTTTCTGAATTTAGTTGTTCTGACCTAGAAAGTATGAAACTTCTTGTAGTCATGGTTCCAGTGATTATCATGCTCGCTTTGCTATTGTTAATATTCTTCCTGAGGTAGAAAATGCCTGTCCGGAAAATTCCTCACATCAGTGTAGCATTTCTGTGCTTACTCAAACTGCTTCATGTTCAGAAATTCCACAGTTGAATCATATTGCTGAAGAACATGGTAACAGTGGAATAAAACCTAATGTTGATTTGTATTTTGGTGATGCACTAAAAGAAACAAATAACAACCATTCACATCAGACTAATGGAATTAAAAGTTGCAATTCAGATGGAAATTTAGGTCCCTAAATGCTGCAAAATAATTACC
>NW_007019454.1:1258-6382 GCF_000164805.1 Carlito syrichta
TTTATATCTGGGCATAAATTTCATTTTTTTCTTCATATGCAATGTTGAATATATAAAGCTTGATGCAGCCTATTTGCTACCATTTGGGTACTTAGACACTTTGAGCAAGATTATGGCAGTTTTTGCACAACTTTGAAATAGAAATACCTGGTACTCTATATATCTTGTATATCGATACCATCTTAGGACAAAAATGTAAAGGTAGGTAATTAAGTATACTGACAGCAACAAGATATATAAAACTACAAAACAAAATCCCATTAGGTTATAAGTGTTACAAAAAAGTCACCTTTCTTTAAGGGGAAATTTGCACCCCATTGATCTTGGTGCCTTTGGGATAGACTGGGTTTTAAGGGCCTAGTTATTTGAGGATATCACTGTATTGTTTTCCAAAATGTCTTCTCTAGCCACCTTGAATTATATAGAAAATTACAGGCAATAGATAAACATAAATGTGATTAATAACAGTACTGAAAAAGCATTACCCTACCAAAGACACACTCAGGCTTTAGTGAATAACATTATATAACCTCAATTTTTAACACATGTATCTTCTCTAACCATGAAACCAAAGCATGGTGCTGAGCTTGTACCATGTAGAAAAGGTCCACATATGGTTGACTTTATTTTATTTTGCTTTTGTTTTTGGAAGATGTTCAGCTGACATAAGCAGAAGTTGACCAAAATACTGCCTGTACTGTTAACTTTCTGTTTAATTCACTTAAATAAAGCAGGTTAACCTCAATGATAGCAGTTAAAATGTTTTCTCTTATGTGTTTCCTTTAAGTATTATCATTATGGTGCTACTGAGCATTTTCTTTTGATAAAAATAAAAATGTCATGGGCTGCAGTCTTCTTCCATCACTTTTTCTCACCAGGTCCGTTAATATGCTTATAACAATATTGCCATTTATTTTATTTGATAATGCTTATTATGGCATTTGTATATTTGTTTGCATTCCAGTGTTGTTCGATAATGAGTGTGTAAACTGCATACGTGAAATAAATGTAAATACTAATGTAAAAAAAAAAGAATAGTAACAATAATAACTGTTTCCCAATCTTTCAGCATGTGCCAGGCACAATGCTAACTGTTTTATTAGATACCTTCTCAGGTAAGCCCAAGATAAGCCCTTTATGGGAGGTTCTACTTTGACCCCACTTTGAAGATGAGGACACAGAGGCTCAGGAAGGGTGATTAATGTGCCCAAGTCACAGAGCTAGTAAATGCCACATTCTCAGCCATCCAATGGGGAAAGCTAGCACCCTAAGCACATTAAGGGTTTTTCTTTCCAAACATTTAAAAATATTTGAAAACATGAATACACCTCTGCCTTAGTATAGAAAACAAATCGATATTTACAAGGCTCTGCTTTAGATCACCATAAATACAATGCCCAGTGCTATTATGCAGAATCTCCCCTTAATTGTGACTTAGTTCGGGTCCCAACTCTTGCTTCTAGGCCAAGGCAGGTGGGATGGTGTGGAATGCAGGCAGGATGGTGTGGAATGTTGGACTGAACCTCTGTGGGTCCAGGAGTGATCTTTCTTGACTATGGCCCTACTGTCAGGTTACCTTTTTTTTTTTTTTTTCCATGAGTCTTATTCACAGATAAGAAGCTAATAGTTGAGGACAGGGTGAGACCCAGCACAGCATGCACATTATAGGAGGAGTGACAAGGCTGTCTTTCTAAAAAGCCAGCCTATGAAAGCCTAAAGCTGCTCATTTTGAACAGTTTTCTCCCTCTCAATGTGATCTCCAAGGTAACTTTGGATAATTTTAGACAAATTTGCTGGATTTAAAGCATTATTGATCACTTATTACTGCTGAATCACTGACCTGAGACATCACTTTAACTTCCTTGTCATTTTTATTTCTGTTTCACTTGAACTGTTTGTGAATAGAATGTGAAGATGATTGCGCTCACATTAAAAAATGTCCTCCACCCATGTAATTCACCCATCTAACCACCACCTTTCTACCCATTGACCCATCCACTCATCTAGTCACCCACCCATCTAGTCACCTGCCCAACCATCTAGTCACCCATCCATTCATTAATCCATCCATCTACACATTAACCTATCCATCTACTCATAACCCACTCCTCATACATCCATTCATCCATTTACCTATCAAATCACTCATGCAGGCCAGGTTTGGTGGCTCAGTCTATAATACCAGCATTTTGGGAGGCTGAGACAAGTGGATTGCCTGAGCCCATGGATTCCAGACCAGCCTGGGCAACTTGGAAAGACTTTGTCTCTACAATTAAAAATATTAGCCAGGCATGGAAGTGCACACCCGTAGTTCTGGTTACTTGGAAGGCTGAGGCAGAAGAATTGCTGGAGCCCAGAAGGTCAATGCTGGGGTGGCCATGAGCATGCCACTGCACTTCAGCCTGGGCAACAAAGTGAGACTCCAACTAAAAAAAAAAGCAATTTACTCATTGACTCATCCATCCATCCATCCATCCATCAGCCTATCTAATCACCCATCCACACATCCATTCTTCCTCTTCTCCCTTCCTTCCCATTTCCATATCAACCTCCCTGATCCAAGTCCCATTATCTTTAACTACTAATATGTATATAAGTGTGTATACATGTTAATACCTAACTGTACTCCTTCAGTCCAGTTGCTCTCTTTTCCAAGCCAGCAAATATATCATGTCAAATTAATCATCTTTAAAATTGGCTTTGATGACTTCATCACCTATTCAAAAACCTTAAAAGGATCTCTAATGTCTAGAAGATAAAGCCCAGCTTCTCAGTCTGACACTCATGAGCCTCCTTGACCTGTCTCCAACCTGTCTTTCCTTATTTTTATCCTTAATTTCACTTTCCCAATGTCTAAAACATGCAGAAATGTAGAGAGAACAATAACAAACACCCATGAACATGTCACTTCGATAACTATTAAGATTTTGCCATTTTTCTTTCAAAACTATTTTTAGGAAGCAAAATGTTATAGATACGGTTGAAATGTTGTTGGTCTCCTTCCTTCCTCTCTCTTTCCTCAATTACTATTCTGAGACTGGTGTGTTATTCTTATGTGGTCACATTTGTATAACTTTATTTCAATCAGGTGTCAAGCCATATGAACAATATAAACTATTCATCTGTGTTCCAATTTTTATAAAAAATATCATACTAGCCGGGCTCGGTGGCTCAGCCTGTAATCCCGTGCCTTTGGGAGGCTGAGTTGAGTGGATTGCCTGAGCCCGCGGGTTCGAGACCCGCCTGGGCAGTGAGACCTCATCTCTACAATAAATCAAAAAATCAGCCGGGCGTGGTAGCACATGCCTGTAATTCCGGCGACTTGGAAGGCTGAGGCGGAAGGATTGCTGAAGCCCAGCAGGCGAGGCTGCGGTGGCCGGGAGCGGCCACTGCACTCCAGACTGGGTGACAGAGTGAGACTCCAACTCAAAAAAAAAACAAAACAACAACAACAAAAAAATATCATACTATACTTTGCTTTCTTTACCCAACTTTATGTTTTCAAGTTTTATTCACATTGACACTTGTAGAGCTAATTCCTTCATCTTAATTATTGTATATAATTCTGTTGTGTGACTATCCATAATCTATTTAACCATTTTCTTCATGATGGACCTCTAGGCTATTTCCCTTTGTTTCTTTACTATAAACACCACTGCAGCAAACATCCTCATACCATTGTTGTGTGTGTACAGGTATACTAGAAGATCTTTGGGCTATACTTAGACATGGAATTGTTGGGTCACAGAATCTACACCTCTACCTTCACTGTTATTAGTTACTGCCTAATTGTACTCCAAAGGACCTGGAGCAATCAACATGTTCACTATAAATATATGAGAGTTCCTGATGCTCCACACTCTCACCAGGATTTAAGACTGCTTTACCAATCTACAGGGAGTCAAACTGTATCTCACTTTGTTTTAGTTTACCTTCCCATGATCACCAGTATGCATGAGTCTCTTTTCTTATATTTCTGACCATGTAAGTTTTTTTTTTAATTTTTTTTAATTTTTATTTTTTTTTACTCAATATTTTTTATTATGATGTTGTGGAGTACAGTTGAGGGTTAGGTATACAAATACGTTTCGTTCAGGTATCCTTGTTGATAAGAGGTGTTTCCCCATCCCCAGACAGATATTTACTACCGTTAATCCCATCTCCCTACCCCACCATAGTTTCCCACATCTGTCAGTCATTTCCTTATAGTATTACATTAGATGTTCAAGGTTCACCATATGAGTGAGAACATGTGATACTCAGATCTTTGTTTCTGTGAGAGGTCACTCAGTATTATAGACTCTAGTTCCATCCAGGTTTCTGTGAAATTCATGATTTTGTTCTTTTTTATGGCTGCGTAGTATTCCGTCATGTATATGTACCACAAATTTTTTAATCCAGTCTTCTTTTGATGGGCAGTATGATTGCTTCCAGTTTCTTGCTATTGTGAACAATGCTGCAATAAACACATGTGTGCAGGTATCTTTTTGATAGAGTGATTTGAGTTCTCCAGGACACATTCCCAGTAGGGGGATTGCGGGGTCATATGGGAGATTGATATTTAGAGCCTTTAGGAATCACCACACTGCTTTCCACAGAGGTTGCACTAGTTTACACTCCCACCAACAGTGTAGAAGTGTTCCCTTTTCGTCACATCCTCTCCAGCAGCTGTTATTTTTTGAGTTGTTGATAATTACCATTCTAGCTGGAGTTAGGTAGTATCTCAGTGTGGTTTCGATTTGCATCTCCCTGATGATTAGTGAGGTTGAACATTTCATCATGTGTCTGTTGGCTGCTCGGATGTCTTCCTTTGTGAACTGTTTGTTCATATCTTTGTTTGTTTTCTTTTCAGCATGTTTGAGTTCCTTGTAGATCATAGATGTTAAGCCTTTGTCTGACCTGGTGTTGGCAAATACTTTTTCCCAGTCTGTAGGCTGTCTCCCTGCTCTCTTGATGGTTTCTTTGGCTTTGCAGAAGCTTGCCAGTTTAATAAAGTCCCACTTGTCTATCTTCTCTCTTATTACCTGTGGGTTTGGGGTTTTATTCAGGAATTGAAGGCCAGTTCCGATTTCCATGAGGGTATGTCCTTCATTTTCTAAGGTTCTTATGGTTTGAGGTTTTAAA